>NC_047676.1:10999245-11299245 GCF_011762505.2 Arvicanthis niloticus | reverse complement strand
ACAATTACTCTGAAAAAAATGATTTGGTCTGGATGATGCTGGTTGCAGCAAAACAAAACAAAATAAAACCAACATAAAAACACCAGCATCCAGCTTTGGTGGCCAGAGAGGATTGCAGCAGTATCAAGGGTGATTTTAGAAAGACTTAAAAAGACTTTCATCCAGCCTTACAAAATCAGTATGGATCCAGTGCCAGTGTTTCCTGTCTCCTTGGGAAAATTGAAGAACTTATTCCCTTACTAACTCCTCATTATCAAGTCACACACTCAAAATAAACAACCCTTCCAAACATTGGGGGCAGAATAGCACAGCAGCTTCATTTATTATTATTTTTTTATAATACAAAAGAATTATCTTCCCCAGCACACCATAATAATTACAGTTATTTTAACTTTCTCAAAGTAAAGTCTAATAAGGGAAGAAAAGACCTGTGTGTTCTCCCTCCCTCCCTCCCTCCCCCCCCCTCTCTCTCTCCCCTGTGTGTGTGTGTGTGTGTGTGTGTGTGTGTGTGTGTGTGTGTGTGTGATCAAACTCCATTGTTCTTTCTCAGGCACCATTCACCTTGGTTTGCACAGTCTCCCCTTGGCTTGGTACTTATCAACTAGGTAAGGCTGGCTGGCCCTAGAATCCTCTTGTCTGCAGCTTCTTCGTGTTGGGATTACAGACATTCCACCTCCACCCCACCTGGCATTTTAGTGTGGATGCTGAAGATTGAACTCAAGCAAGCACTTTACTGACTAAGCTCTCTCCCACGACTCACATTTTAACAGTGTTATTTTTCTCAAGGAGTTTTGTTTTTATCTTTTCCCCAACATCTACTCTTCTCACTGTATCTTTGAGCCTTCTAATATGATTGAGTTATTTTTAGTTTGGGTGGTGAATAAGGGGATCTGAGATGACATGTTTTTTTCCCTCAGTCATTTCCTGTAAGCTAAGTCACTACATTTGAACCAGCCATGTTTATGTACTTTGTGGACACAGAATTATAGAATTTCAATCTACAAGAAGATAATATTTTTCAAATAATGTGCTGCCCTAAAGGAAATCAAAACAATTTTGTCATAAACCCTTCTCTCATCAGAGAGAATATTTTTGGAAAACATAGATATTTAAATAGATATGTAGATAGAATGACATTTCTTCCATCTATCCATCTATTCATCCATCCATCCATCCATCCATCAATCATCCATTTATTGGATAAACATTTTTGTGAACTATTCTGCTTATTAAGAAATAGTGTACTTGTTATTTCTCCTAGAAATATATGTATTTCTAAGAGAAGCAGAGAGATAATTTGAGCAGCCATGTAATCCCTCTCTTAGCTTCACTGTTCACTTATGTGATATTTTCATGTCCATTTTACAGATGAAAATCTTAAGGCTTGTGGAACTTTATAGCATGGCCAGTGTTATGTAGATAACTATCTAAGTATATGTCTTTATGATGCTAAATGTAACATTCTTTTTGCCTTTTTACATTTATTTCTGCACATGCTACAGATGAAGACTTCACAGCACTTACTCCTAGGAGATCAGAGGCCATACCATGTGAAATATATATATTTCGATGTGTTACTATTTATTATCACTTTATTTCCTAGTGTAGCCATAAAGCGTGGGACCTTAGGAAAACTGTGGATGGAAAGCAGTGTATAACATCCAGTAAAGGTCACTTGCTTATACTAATCTCTACATTTCCTCAAATTTGAAATTCTCATGTAGTGAATAAATGAATTAAAGTAATGACTAGGAAGGCTCCAAATGTGGCACGACAGATGGCAGAGATGTTGGGAAGAGCACGTTTTTCTTGAGTGACTACAGCTCAGCAAATTCAAAACTGGTAGACATGTACAAGTTCTGAACTGTTCCTTTACTCTAAGATTGATTTATTTTCTATACTGACCTGGTGACTGTCTCACCGGGCTTCAGTCATGAGCTTCAGAATTTGGGGCCCCTGCCCAGCAAAACCACTCAACCAGTAAGGACTCATGGGCTAGAACATAAAGTGGAGTGAGTGGTGTTTGATGTTTGCTTTTTTTTATGCATGCCTTTTTGTCACCACAGCCCTTATTTTTGACTTTGGGTTTTGTAGAAAGGGAATGTTCTTGTTTGTATCCCTGGCACTGAGATTGGATTTTCTGGTTCACTTTCCATTTCAGTTTGCTTGTTAGAGGCACAGCACTAGGCCGTTTGTTCCATATTATTAGTTGAGTGCACACGAGGTACCAGGCATCACTGTAAGAATAATCAGATGTTACTAGATGACCAAAACATACCATGACAAACCAAACAACAACAACAACAACAGTCAAACTTCCAACTGTCCTAAGAGAATAAATAGTAAAAATATTCATGTTTGGTGGAAGGTGTTATATGTTCTAAAAATATGCAAAGCATGGCAAAATGGAGAGATGGAGATTCAGGTGGGCTGCACATCCAGGGCAGGTAGTGGACCTCACTGAGAAGGCACATCTAAGAAAGACTTGGAGAAGACAATGAACTTTATAGAGGAAGAATATACCTGGTAAATCACTAGTCAGTGAAGAGGTCTCAAGAGAAGAAAGGACTGCTGTGTTTGATGTAACAGGGCTCAGAATCTCACGTTCAAAGCAGCATTGCCACATTGTCTGGGAATACACTAGAATCCCAGTTTCTCAACCCTGCTCCAAGCCTGCTAACTAAGCTTCCAATTTGATTCTAATGTGCCAGGGGTGAGTGGAAACTTTTGATGTAGGAAGTATCTGTTGTATAAGGAAAATAATAGAAAATGTGGTCCTTGTAGTAATTGGAAAAGAGACCATTTTGTGAAACAGATCATTTATTATTAACAGATTATGTCTCATTTAATGAGACAGATCTCAGAATCTGTGTGGCATGATTGGTACTGGAGGATTTTGGGGAAGAGCTGTATTCATTGCTAGGACCAACTACCTGGCAGGAACAACTGAATGAAGAAGGGTTTATTCTGGATTACACTTTCAACAAGGTTGGGAAAGGCAAAATGAAATGGCCCAGTCTATATCAGCAGGTATGCAATGATGGTTTATCCATATGGTGGTAGGCTAGATGGCAAAGCGTTATGGCAGAAACCTTCATAGACCCATCCTTAGTGACCTACTTTCAATAGTCAGGCCTCACCTCCTAAAATGCTACAGCCTTCTAAGTTAGGGACCAAGTGCCCCAGAGATAAGCCTGTGAAGGATTTATTGGATACAAACCACATTTTAATGTTTTAGGGTTGTCATTCTGACTGTTACACTGGAACAGGTTATAGGGATAAGAAGAGGTACAGGAAAACCTGCTTACAGCTTGTAATTCAGAGGAGAAGTGAAAATGGGAGATTGGACCAAAATGGTGACAGTGAGAAAGATAGGATTCTGACACAGAGATGATAGAATTTGATCATGAAGTTATTGTGAAGTTTGGGAAAAGGAAGTACTCTGGGGACAGGGAAATGATTGATCCAGTGGGTGAAAGCGATTGGTGTGTAAGTCTGGAGATCCTCTGTTCAGTCCTTAAAATCCATTTAAAGATGGAAGAAAAGAACCAACCCCACTGAATTTTCGTCTGATCTCTACATGCAGACAGTGAGTGGCACAGTCACCTACACACAACCCCCCTCCCCCCACACCATATAAAATAAAGTACTCAAAAACTTTAGCTTGAGAAGTTGGAAGTATGTAGTTCCACCTGCTGGGATGAGGAAGGCTGAGCTTGAGCTTCAGACAGATTACGCTCCAGTTTGCTGACAGTGCTAAATAGAAATCATTTATTTGAAGTCCCAAGGTTATAGAATGAGGAGCTCCTGGAAATCTGAAACACAGCTTGGCAGTTGTCAGTACCTATTATATACATCTTTGTATCATACATATTTGTCTGTCTATATATTATCTATGTTTACTCTGTCGGCCTATCAACTATCTATCTATGCATAATCTATGTACATGCTACCAATAGTTATTGTTATATCACTATCATCATCTATCTACCTACTGTATGTATGTATGTATGTATGTATGTATGATCTTTCTAATCTATCATCTGTCTGTCTGTCTGTCATCCATTCACCATGTTTATTTTATTTTCAGTGCAGAAGATCAAAGCCATGGTATTGTATGTAGTAAGGAAGTGCTACTTAATTAACTGAAGTACATCCCCAGCTGAGTGATTAGCATATTGATGGCAGTCAAATGAAGGCGCAGTTTGCAGACTGGCTATGGGTTTCTTTTCTCACAGTCATAAGATGCTTCCTTAGAATGAAGAATTATATTACCCATAAAACTGAAGGGGCTTGGATATTGGTTAATAAGACACTTTTCTAAGTCTGCCTGGCTTCTCTCTCCTGAGGCTTGTTTGAGCACTGGATCTTAACAGACAGGTAACCTCATCCAGTAATTAACTAGTACTTCCATTATGCCCTATTATTTCAAATGATTCATTGCCACACAGACTTAAGCCTCTTCAACAGGGAGTAGAATTTGGAAATGTGCTGTGGGTATCCTGCATACCCACTTGGGTAATGACCTTTTTTTTTTTTTTTTTTTTTTTTTTACACTTTTCTAGAAATCTGAGCAGTGCATAGTGTAGACTTGAGTAAAGCTACAGGAAGTCACATTCAGACTCAAGAAAGCCCGTCATGTAATTTTGTTGCTGAACTCACATTCAAGATTGTGTTTCCCAAAATTGCAGTGATGTGGACTCATACACTGTTACATCTAGTCACATTGTCAATTGCCACTATATTTAGAAAGCTTTTCAAGTAAACTCAGAGGAATGCATGATTCTTTTACAAATTACAAGGAGAACTTACTGATGGTCTTTTTCATGTTTGATTAATTTCTTTAACGTCAAAGTCTTTCACATTAGTACCTCTCTTTCATGCACAGTTTTCTTTAGAGTCAGTCTGTTTTCTCTGCTGTTCTTTCTCCTCTGAGCTTCACACTCCTGTGTCATCTCCTCAGTGCTGCCTCTGAGCTCCTAAGGACAGGACCACCATTGATAGTCATTGCCCAAATCTTTGTTCACCTCCTGAACTGTAAGATTTATATCTCAGAGAAGATACAAAACTATGCTATATATTATATAACAACTATAATTAATATATAATATATAATTAATTCTTTGAGAATTCTATGAAATGTATTTTGATCATTTTCTTCCCCTAACTCCTCCAGGTCCACCCCACCTCCAAATTTGTGTTTTTCTCTTTTTAAATTTTAATAATTCATGAATTCAACTTGTGCTTCCCATGTACTCCTGATACTGGGTCATCCACTGGGGCATGACCAACTACATCCTAAAGGAAAATTGACCCTTCCTTCCCCAGAAGCCATCAAATCTCATATGGCTTCTCCACTAGGATTGGAGTTTCATGAAGACCCTCTCATTCCATGCTAGAATGTGAATGTGGACTGGCTTGATCTTGCCCAGATCTTAGGCTAGCAACTATAGCTTCTGGGAGTTCATGGGTCCAAGTGTCATAACATATCCAGAAGTTACTGTCTTACTTTAGACCCTGCCCCTCTGGGTCTTGTAATATTTCTGCGTACTCTTCATGATGGTCCCCGAATATGTATATGTATATGTATATGTATATGTATATGTATATGTATATGTATATGTATATGGTTTTAAGTGTCACCGGCTGGCTTCAAAGTCACTGTGGAACTGAGGAAGACTTGACCTGTGGATCCCTTGTCTCAACTACTGAGTGCTGGGACTATAATGTTCACCCACAACTGGTTTTTGGTGATGTGGACATTTGGCCCAGGCCTTCATGCATTTTAGGCAAACATGTTGATCGTTCAAACATCCCAGTCCCAAAAATACAAGTATCTGGGAGAGAATGTTACATTTTCAGGCCATGAAATGTTTTCAATTCAAAAGAAAATTATCTTTGTATGTTTTTCAGAAAGATGCTTGATATGTAGTCCAAGTTGGCCTTGAACCTGTAATTTTTCCGCCTCAGCATCCTGAGTCCTGGGATTACAGGTGCATGCTATCATGATGGACTGTTTGTATTTTTTAATTTTTACCTGCGGTGAGAGGTTAGGTTACTTGACTGATCACAGAGAGCTGTTGTTCAGAAAAGAGAGAACCATTTCAGTCTACAGGTGAGAGACAATCTCGCTGAATCAGTGGATCTCTTTCAAAGAAGCTGAAAGCAATAATTATGTATGAAATAATAATTATGTGTGAAAGAAATAATTATTACGACAAGGAATGACCTCAAAATAGGATCACTTATAATGAGAATATATTTATGTAAATTAACAGGAACTGGAGAAGGAACGAACTCACCTCTTGGAGGATGTAACGGCAAACAAAAGAAGAATGAAGGAGCTCGAAGATAATTTGCTTTATCGCTTGACGAGCACTCAAGGGTCCCTGGTAGAAGATGAGAGCCTTATCATTGTGCTGAGCAACACAAAAAAGACAGCTGAGGAGGTGACACAGAAGCTGGAAATTTCTGGAGAGACAGAAATTCAAATTAACTCAGCCCGGGAGGAGTACCGACCTGGTGAGTCTGGTAATGAAAGACAAATGTCACAAGAAAATAGAGTCAGGCAGAGATGAGAATTAGAGCAACCAATTAAAGCAGGGACATTATACAGTGTACAATGCATTTTACATTACATTACATTATATGCAATTACTGTGCAATGGGGAGGGGTGGCCAATCATAATTTCTGCCATTTATTTTGAAAAGTTTAGTAAATTAGAAATAGAAATATAATGCAATGGTGTAAACTTTTGGTACTATCTATAGTAATTGGAAAATGCTTTAAGATGCTCATGAATTTATTTCAAAGTGAAAGATTAAAATACTGGTATAAAATAATAAATCCTGAGACATTAGTATTATGGACTTTGCATTAGTTCTATATTATGTAGCAACAAGGTGTTGTGTTTATCTGGCTGTCTTCAGCTGACCATGTAATAAACAGGTGTTCCTTGGTTATCTAAGACGTGTCAAATATTCAGTTTGCTATCCTTTTCACTATTAATTTTCCGGGAAAAAGAGTTGAGACCATTTCATGGTGTGATGGACAGTCAGAGGCATCATCTTTGTGATGTCTTGTATGAAAGCTTGAGGCAAATGTTCGGCTTGCTCTCCATGAGCTTCAGAGTAAGGTTCTGTGTGACCAACTGGATCCTTTGCTGAGTGTTCAATACAAAAACCTTTAAAATAACCTTTCTTTCCATTCTGATAAAACACAGAAAAACTATACATGTTAAAGGAGTGTAGTGATTCTAAAATGAGAACTGTCTTGGTTTCACTAGTAGCGTTTGGTAAACTATGCAAAACTTATAAATGAAGATTAAATAGTAAGCATTGCTATAGAGCTCATTGTTAGTAGGCAGTTATTGATGAGGCAAAAAAAAAAAGGTGTTTTGAGTAATAAATTGGGGTGATGTGTTTGCACAGCTCACTTACTTTTGATTCTTGTGCTACATGCCTCCCTGCTCTTTGTCTTTCAGTTGCTACACGGGGAAGCATCCTTTACTTCCTCATCACAGAGATGCGTCTGGTTAATGAGATGTATCAGACTTCGCTTCGTCAGTTTCTGGGCCTGTTTGACCTTTCCTTAGCCAGGTATACCTGTCCCTAGGAAGCCGAGCTGAATTCTTTATCTGTGGATGAGGACGATATTAGAATTTCCCTTTTGCTTGTCAGTAAGAGTATTTTCCTTTCTTAAGTCTGAGATTAGTGTAGTTATCAGCATGTTAACAAATCATCAAACGTGTCATCAAATGCCCAGAGGAGGCTATGCCAGCCCTTCATCCATCGATTTGATTTTTTTTTTTTTTTGGCTTCATGTGTTCTGCTAAATGGGAAATTTTCCAAGACATTGTTGTGGATAATAATGGCCTGTGGGTAAAACTGATTTAGACAACAGCGAGGTATTTTGTTATGTTGCTTCATGTTGAGGGAATTCTTGTTAGTTTAGATTTAGGAGTGCTCTCTTGATGTGTTAAAGTAAAAATTAGCTCTCCAAGTTACTTATTCTCCACCAGAGATACTGTGTTTATAGACAAGTGAAAAGGGCAGCGGGATAAGCGTGTCTTAAACGGTCTCTTCCTCAGGTCTGTCAGGAGCCCAATCACAAGCAAGAGGATTGCTAATATCATTGAGCACATGACCTACGAGGTTTTCAGGTATGCTGTCCGAGGCCTCTATGAGGAGCACAAATTTCTGTTCACTTTGTTGCTCACACTGAAGATTGACATCCAGAGGAGCCTAGTCAAGCATGAGGAGTTTCTCACCCTCATTAAAGGTCAGTAGAAAGTGCTATACACATCGCAGGGGCTCCGAATGCTCTTTGCACAACCTTTATTTTACTTTTTAAGTTGTAGTAGTTTCTTTGCATTTCATTTTTTATTTACTTACACGAGACATTTCATTTGATCACTTATTGAACAATGACTATTCGTTGGAAATGTACTATGTCTCAGGGTACGGAACAGACATTTTATTGAACCAAACCACTTGCAGAGTGCCTGAGTTTTGAGGGGAAGGTATAGAAAAAAATAATGAACCAAGTAAAATACGTCCTATGTGAGAAGCTGGGAAAGTGTTAGGGGACGGGAATGAGTGTTGTACTATTATTTTGCTATGATAGAATTTCCTGACCTACCCTCGCCCTTCCAGCCCACAGAATAAATCTCAAGGGAGAAAGGGCTCATTTGGCACACGATTTGAGATGCAGTCCATCATGGTAGGAAATTAGGGCTGTAGGAAGTTGAGGGAACAACTCATATCGCATCCACAGCCAGAAATCAGGGCTATAGGAGGCTTGTGCTCAGTCACTTGCTCTTTTTTATTCCATGCAAGATCCACACCCAGAGGATAGTGCCCCACCCCCACTTTCAGTGTCTGTCTGCCCATCTCTCTTAACCTAAGCAACATAGTCTTTCAAAAGTATGTTCAGGGGCTAAATGTCTCCCCACCATGGCTGTGTGTGTAGGTCTGTCGCTTACATGATTCCACATCCTGACAAGTTGGACAACTAATACTTATGAGGGAGGGCATGGATGGGTATAGGGTATGAGCTACAATGATAGTGTAAAGCTTTAAATTGTATATATAATTGATTCTTGAGTTGAGTAGATATCAATTAGCGACTGGCACCTGATTAAAGATTTGAAATAGCAGTGAAACATTTACAGAAGGAGTGCTAAGGGAGCAAGGTGACATAAGGGATTTCCGTGGGATCATGGGAATGAGATGAAGACAAAGCAAAGTTGGCAGGGTCTCGGAAGCTGGGTGGTTGAGGTGATTCAGCAGCCATTACATTGATTTTTTATTGTGTATTTATTGAAGCATTGATCACAGGTAGACCTTTGGCTCACTAGCATATACAGTTGAATAGAAAGCCAAAAGACACAGACCGTAGTCAAATATTTTTTAAATGGTATGCATATACTGTACATAGAAATGGGTTTCAGGAAGACTTTTTTCCTTTTTGTACTGGGGATTGAACTTAGTATCTCATAATTATAGACAACTGCTCTAGTGTTACTGAGCTATTTCCCCAGCCACATAAAAATACTTTCATACAAGTATGTCATATACTTCATTCTTATTTATCCGCGTATCCTCCTATTTCTCCCTCACTCCTAGTCCCCTTCATTTTCTCAATTTTACTTCTACTTTCTTAACATATGTGTGTGCATGGTTTTATATGTTTATATAAATGTCTGTGATTGACAAAGAAGGTAAAATGTGGTATTAGTCTGAATCTGACTTCTTTCACTAAATGTGATCTCCAGTTGAATCAATTTTCTTGCAACCAACATAATTTTATTTTAATGGCTGAAGAAAAAATCCCATTGTGAGTAATGTGTATGTGATGTGATGTGATGTGAGTGTGTGTGTGTGTGTGTGTGTGTGTGTTTGTGGTAGTCTTCATTTATTGAAGGGCTCCTAGATTAGTTCATAATTGGGTTATGGATAGAGCTACAATACATCATGAAAGTATTTATGTGACATGGTAACTTAGAGGCCTCTAGTTATCTACCCAAGAATGCACTAGCTGAGATAAACAGTAACTTGTTTGTTTATTTATTTATTTATTTACTTATTTATTTTTTGAGTAAACTCAATACCGTTTTCACAGTGGTTTGAGTAATTTGTATTCCGACTAGCAATGTCTGAGTGCATCCTTGCCAGTTCTTGTCATTGTTTATTTTCTTAATGGCAGCTCATCTGACTGTGGTAACTGAGTCTCAATAGTTCTAGTTCATATTTCCTCGACACCTAAGGATGTTGAACACATTTCATTTGCTCATTAGCCATTTGTTCGTGTTCTTGTTCTTGTTCTCGTTCTCATTTTCACTCTCATTCTCTTCTTCCTCCCCCTCCTCCTTCCGTCTCCCTCCTCCTTCTTCTGTTGCTGTTGCTTCTTATTCTTTTTCAGAATTGTTTGTCATCACATTCATTGATTGGATTGTTTAATTTTTTTGGTATTTAAATTTTGGGCTCTTTCTATAGTCTACATATTAATTTTCTAATGTCTAGCTTGCAAAGATTTTTTCTTTCATTCCGTCGTTTTTCTTTTGGCTTGATGAGTTTTTGATTTGCATACTTAATTATGCTATCTTTTTTCTGAATTTTTCATTTTATTTTCTGAACTATTGGAGTTCCTACAATCTTCATTAATTGCAGAGAACTTTTACTTTCTTAGTTATGTTTATTATAATGTACTTCTTTCCCTTTTTTCCATTTTTTGAGGTCTTTGATATATTTTAATCTTAACACAGATCTTCTCAATAGAACAGCATAGGAGCACTTTCATTTGCTTTGCTGATGTATTTCTTTCTTTCTTTTTTATTGTTTGCATCTTTGTTAGGGTTACTATTGCTGTTAGAAAACACCACGAAAAAAAGTAACTTTAAGAGAAAAGGATTTATTTGGCTTATACTTTCATATCATTGTTCACCATCAAAGGAAAGCCATGAGGCTAGGAACCTGTAGGCAGGAGCTGATGTAGAGGCTTCGGGAGAATGCTGCTTACTGGCTTGTTTCCCATGGCTTTGTCATTCTTTCTTAAAGAAGCTAGGACTACCAGACCAGGAACAACCCCACTCAAAATTGACTGAGACCTCCCACATCAATCACTAATTAGGGGTTCCCAATGGAGGATTTACAAGGAGCTGGAGGAGCTGAAAGGGTTTGTGGCCCCATGAGGAGAGCAACAATACCAACCAACCAGAGCACCCAGGGTCTAAACCACCAGCCTGGGAGCACATAGGGATGGACCCATGGCTCCAGCTGTATATGTAGGGAGGATGGCCTTGTCAGGCATAGGTGGGAGAGGAGTCCTTGGTCCCATGAAGGCTGGATGCCGAGTGTGGGGGAATTAGAGTGTGGGGAGGTGGGAGTGGGGGTGGGTGGGGACACATCCTCATGGTAGCAGGAGGAGGGGGGATGGGATAAGGGGTTCCTGGGTGGGGGGAATGGAGTAAGGGGATAACATCTGAAATGTAAATAAAATGTCCAATAAAAAAAAAAAAAGAAAATGCTCTTCCGTCTTGCTTTACAGCCTGATTTTATGAATGGGTTTTCTGAATTGACACAAAACTAGCCAGCACAGCACAGCACAACACATTGTATCACACACAAATCTGTTTTTTTTTTTTCAATATCAAATCTATCTTCCTTCTCCAACTTCTCCCATATAAGCCCCCATTAGTTTACCCTCCCAACTTCAACTACTCTTTTTAAATCCACGGGGTCCACTTAGTGCTACCTGAGTGTAGGGCCATATTGTGATATGCGGGTAGTCTATTACAGAATACATCCAAAGTGAGCCGACTCAATTGCCAATGAATGGACATAGAAATAAATTGTACCCTAAATACTTACATTGATAGCCATCATTAGACTCTCTCCCTTCATCATAGAAGATTCTTTTGCAGTAGGTAAGAGACTAAACACGCCATTACTTAAAATTAAGGTGTGAATAAAGAATAATGAGCCCTTTTAACCAGAAAGTGGCGGACCCTTACCAGACACTGTCTCTACTGATGTCGTTATCTTAGAGTTCCCCCAAATCAAGAGCTGTGACAAAGTAATTTCTATAATTTTCAAGGAGACTTTGACCCAGCAAAGTTAGTCTATTATAGCAGCACAAACAGCCTGGGACAAAATGTAACACTCGTCCATTACTGCTTTATATTCATCTCTAAGATGACTTAGCTTTTGTGATGTTTTAAACTTTCCTTAACTGTTGAATTTTATGGTAGAATGGAATAACTGGTACGTTTTAATTATGAACATCTTTCATTTTAAAGAAAAGTATTAGGATAAAAAAAAAATTGACATTTGCTTTTTCCTCCAAGGCAAAGTTTCAAGGAATGAAGATAAAAACGTAATCCTGGATCATCTGAGTACTTATTCTGAAAATTTTTCTTTCTCAGCTGTTGATTAAAGAATTTATTTAATCTGTGATCATGTTATTAAAATCATTTTTTTCTCTCAACATACAATTATTTTTTGTGCTTAATTGTATATTTTTGGAGCAGCCAAGGTAGTCACGGCTTATTTGCCCAATACTAAACATTGAACAATGCTTCAACCCACGAGGCTCACTCACTCATCTCCAAGAATAGTTTTGTGTTAACTCACTGGCAAGTACCTTATTTTTCCCAATTTGCTGGGAAATGGGCAGTTGTCATGGCAATTGGCGAAGCATTTATTGCTATTATCATTAGGTCTTTAACTTCTCCTTGGCATTACAACCAGCTGTTTTCACTTTGTGAGCTAATATTTCCATTCAAATAGCTTCCAGGCCCCATTTACCTTATTATAGATGAACTAAGATCGATCTGGCACAGGGATACAATTTAATAGTACATGGTGTCTAGATTAAGTAGAGCATGGTTCAATAAATGTCTCCAGCATTATTTGTTTATACCTTGCTCTGTAAAACAAAGAATTTTAATGTAACCTTGGGCTTTTCCACTCATGCTCCAGTTTCTGAATAGTGCCTCGGAGGCTTATTTATTTATAAATAAATGCATAGGTCATAAGCGTTGGCTTGTTCCTAGATGAGCTCAGGACTTATGTAACCCACTTAAACTCTTCTATGTCTGCCACAAGGCTGGTAACCTCTCCTCAGTTTCATGTGCCTGATTTCCTCAGAGCCCAGGGTGAATCTCTAGCTCCTGACTTCCCAGAGTTCTTGTCTCACTACCAAAGTCCACACCTTCTGTTTCCTGCCTTTTGCTAGTAGGCCATCAGCTTTATCTTGACAGCTGGTCCTTCCTCACAGTACACAAGTCACGTAGGGCAATGCCACTACAGCTCCTCCCAAAGAGAGGTTTGTGTCACCTAGCCCAGGTAGAGGGTGTGACTACAGGCCTCAGAGACTCAAGAGATCGCCATATTAATGAGATGCCTAAAGGCCAGAGGGCATAGCCAATTAAACATTCCTCTCCCGGACCTTCCTTCCTCCCTATAAGTCAGGCCAGCCCTGAGAAACAGGGGTGGGAGGGCGGGTTGTATAGCTTCATCTATTTTCCGCCACGACAATAAACCTTTTAAAACCATGGACTTTCTCATGTCTTTGGGGCCCCACCATAGGGAACCATGGATAAGGCCTTTGACTACTGAGCCACTGCTTAATTTCCCGCTAGAAGACTTCTCTACCTTCCCACCACAGAGCCCTGCCAACTCAACCAAGCTAGCCGACCCAGCCAAGCAAGTGGGTAACCAAGAGTCTCCACCCTTCGAGGTGCTGCTGGAGTCTCTCTCTCTCTTTCTCTCTCTCTCTCTCTCTCTCTCTCTCTCTCTCTCTCTCTCTCTCTCTCTCTCTCTCTCTCTCTCTTCCTCTCGGCTGTGGGCCAGTCCAGACCATATGCCCTCCATCTCCGTTCTTCGGCTCCCAACGGCGTCTGAAAGCCCAAGGACAGAGACCACTAGTCTCCCGGTCAGCTGCTTCAGCCAGGAGACCTCCAAACCAGAAGCTCTGCCCCGCGGGGACTTCAGGCTGAGACCTCCACACCCGGGAGGAGCTAGGCAGCTTCTCACAGCCTAGTGTCTGCCCGGCACCGTGTGGAGCCACTCAGTCAAATTCCCACGCTTCTCCCTCCCTGAGCTGTGGCAGACACGCAGGAACCACAACACAGCCAACAGGACCCGCCCCCACGAGTGGGCACTACAGTCCCTCACCCTTGTATATTCTTTGGTTGACGGTTTAGTCTGTGGGAGTTCAAATTATTTTAAAGCAACAATAAAGGTAGCAACTTTATATATTTAATTTTATAGGTGGTGCCTCACTGGATCTTAAAGCCTGTCCTCCTAAACCATCCAAATGGATCCTAGACATGACTTGGCTGAATTTGGTGGAACTTAGCAAACTTAAACAGTTTTCAGACATCCTGGATCAGGTAACATGTTCTTTGAGTATACTTAAGCTACCGTCATGGTGAACAGCTTTCAGACCCATTGCTACAGTGTTTGTTTGTGCTTCACACACCCTCCCTCAGTCTTAGAGTGTATTGCATGCGTTTAATGTTTAGCCTTCCTGCAGCTTATCCACAGTTTGGAAGCATCAGCTCCCACCGAAGGCCAGTTATTCGGGAAGCATTGTGTCTAGGAAGTTTAATAGGAATTGTTTCAGCCTAAGTATCACTATCATCAATGAAGGTCTGTATATGAGTCTGTAATACACAGGAAGTCTATACACAGGAAGACTGTTATAACTCCAATTAGATAGAATAACTATACACATAATTATACATGTGTGCTCTCTTTAGAGATTAAATAGAAATGTAAACAGCTTTTCCTACTAAATGTCCCTTCCTGGTCTTTGTCTCTCTTTCCTCTTCCTCTGCTGTTACTCCTAGTAACAGCAGGTCCGAAACTGATGCTAACATTTGTGTCTTTATCTATATATTTTACTGCTCTTTAAACCATTTAGTTGCCCACGATCTATGTACATACTGGAATCATAGAAGTTGAGCCCCCGGGCTCATAACTGGTGTTTGTTATTACTAACCAACAATTTTGGTATAATCAATTGTTTTAGGTAAAATAACTCATTTTTAGTTATTAATGTAGTCTAGTACTCTATCAGGATACACCCAGGAATCATTCCTGGATCATTCTGGTCAGAGATTGCTGCCTTTTAGAGAGTGTATCATGTCTGAAATCCTGCCCCGTCATGCAACTGAATGTGTCATACATCATGAAACAGATTAATATTTATTCTTACATGATGATTTCTAAATGCAAACCCAGGGAATTCTTTCTTTGACTAAACCAGGAAGCCTTGAGGCTTTCATCAAATGGATTGTCAGAAGATATAAGACTCTGTTAATTTATAGATGTTATTGGTTTGAAGCTTTTGATGTTCTTGCCTCTGTAAGGCTGGTGCCCTATTGGTATCTAGACTCCAGAGGGCAGTGCTCTATGTGCGTTGCCTACAAAAAGTAGGTGTCTGGTTATTTGTGTGATGATGATATTAAATGTAATATCTCAAATTACTTTAGATCCATAGAATATTGATCTCAAACCTGTTTATTCAATAACAAATATGTATTAAGGGTCTTCCTTTGTGTCAAGAGTGGTCCTAGGAAATGAGGAAACATGAATGAATGAGGCCAGATTATAAGAGGATTTTTATGGAGCAAATCAGACTTCCTCAAGATAATGAAAATGAGGCTCCATTGATTTTTCTTTTCTTATAAATTTATTACTGTAAAGGCAGAGGTGAAATCAAGTATTTCAGGACTCTTCCTCCCTTGGCAGCTAGCTGTAGACTGGTGCTAACCTAGACTGATTTGGGAATAAGTTATCTGTGACCTATAGTCAGACATTTTGTTCCTAGAATATAAAGCTTAAAAATAGTGAAAGCATATAGCTTATACATGCCTAGAACGGTTAGAAAGCTTGATGGAAAATGTCCGTGAAAAATCACTGAATGACTTTTGTAGTACATGACACGCTTCTTAACCCATGGTGTTTTCAGATATCAAGGAATGAAAAAATGTGGAGAATCTGGTTTGACAAAGAAAATCCAGAAGAGGAACCCCTTCCTAATGCCTACGATAAATCTCTTGACTGTTTCAGACGCCTCCTTCTTATTAGGTCCTGGTGTCCCGATAGAACCATTGCTCAGGTAAAGTATGTATTCAAAGGAAGCAACAGAGAAAGTTCTAAAGGAGAATTTTCCTTTAAATTTAAAGAAGTATTTTGAATGTGATTCTCAACCAGAATTTCCTTGTGGTCTTCTAAGCAATTTTCTAGTAACAAATGTGATAAATGGAGACACAAACAGCAAATGAAGTACTGAGTGCATACTTCCCTAAGGATTTATTACACCCTTTTGGTCCTAGCGGTAAAACAAAAGCAAATGAGAAAATCATGATTCTGAGCTTGACATGTAAGAATAACATAAACTAATGTATTATTCTCATGTATCTTTTATAATAACTCAGAAATGATATAGCTGCTCTATTTTCTTAGCTGTAAATCAGCTTTTGTATAAGCGAAGAAACCCATAGAAGCAGAAGAGAGAGAGCCACCTAGCAGGACAGACATGGCTCATAACGCCACAGCTCTAGGTAGAGGGATCAGGCTTTCCTAAAACTGAATTCCGCACATGCTTATTTAATGTGAAGTCCTTCTCCCTAAAGCTTCTCTCTCCAAGACTTTTTTATATTCTGGTCTTACATCGTAGTATTCACCCACTGAAAAGGCATGGGTCTTGCTTTCACAACTGAATGTTTAAAATTCAGCACAGGTTGCTTCTTAATTGCTTTCATAAAGCAATCATTAGAGCAAAATCTGCTGGACTCTGCAATTCACCTTAGTGTCTGTAGCGGGTGTTACAGAATGTGCAAGGTAACTACCCCCAACTTGTCTAAGGTACCACGAATCAAAGGAACAGCTAGTTCCAAAGGCTTATTAAAAGAAGAAAAACAACTTTGGCCATGTAAGGCATTGAGGTCACCCTGCTACTCACTTTCCCCTTTCAACTTTATTATTTTGACTCTGCCCTAATGAATGGTCGAATAGTTGCCTTTTTCAAGGTGGTATGGGAGGGAAAGTATAGGTACAGCTCGTTGTTTATCTATTCTTGCCTCCTTACCTCCCTTCCTCTTTTGCCCCAGAAACCACTTAGTGTCAAAGTTAAAATGAAGGCCCAAGATTGTTCTATAACATTTCCATCTTTGTAAGGCTCTGTCATCCTCAGGTGGGCCACCAGCATGACTTTTTTGCTATCTACAACTTTGTTTTTTTTTGGGTATCTTCTGCACTCTGATGCATCCTTTTAAAAATAAATGGCAAAGACATTCCATTATCAGCTTTCCAAGTCTTTCGGTGATTCCCACGGCCCTTACAAAAACACTCAATTCCTAAATAAAATCTAGATGGTCCTCTGGAAATATATCATACCCCCTGGAAATAAAATCTAGATGGTCCTCTGGAAATATATCATACCCTCTGGAATTTGTATCTGTGTGAGTCCTTTTAAAATTTATTGCTCGATCAGCTCTACAAAGTGGATTCACTTGGTCCCCATTCCCTATCAGTTAAGGTTACAAACGATGTTTTTAATTTTGTCTAGTGGGATGGTCCACAGCAGGGGCTGTCACGTGGGTTGGCTACAAGAATACTGCACTGTTAGGGGCTATCCAATGCTACATAGACAGTGATGTCTAAAAGAAAACACGCCACAAAGGAAGGTCAGTTCATACGAGGTGACTTCTGAATTCGTTTCCCCACTCCTACTCAAAACTTGAGCCTGTTAAATTGAGACCAGATGGAACAAAATCTTCTTTGGACTTGGACAGTCTCACCTGTGAAGAATGTAGCCTGTATATTTACTTGTGCCAATGAGGTGTTAAGGTTTTATGGGTTGGCAGGCGATGCAGAAGCTGGGTTGGCCTGCCCCAAATTGTCACTTACACAAATTATACTGGATGTCCTCCATGCACACAAGACAACTTATTTTTGTTTGCTCCAAAATTCCTGCACATGTGTTCACTGAGTGAATGACTTTCTTCTGCTTCTATGCTTCAGCTTAATTGCTTCTTTGTTAGCATGCAAGCTCTGGTGTATTTCTGAGATATTAATTGGTTTTGTTGTTGCAATCCACTGGAGGATGTGGTTTATTTACTATTACTGGGTCATTCTATGTCTAATCCTGAGGTGAAGTACCAGTCCCAAAGGCAGGGTCATTCTGTCACTGCTCTGTAAAGCCATCTGACATACATCCTTAGACAAAGGAGGAGGCTGCAAACCAAGTTTTATACCTTTTGCAAGATGGAGATTTATGGGCACAGGGAGACTCAGTTATGCCTGTTTGTCCAATATGATAATTCATATGTTTGACTGAAGTTATGGAGGTAAGGATATCTGTTTTTCCTCACACATGCTGTAGTTTTGTCTTACATCACACAATGAACTTACATCACACAATGAACTGGAACCTCTGGCCTTGAAGCCAATTAGAAACCGTGGCTGCGATCCCAAGAATACATCTCTTTCCTAGGAACAAGAATTTTATTTTTAAAAATCCATCACAATTTCCATTCTAAGTAAAATAGCTTTGTTTATCAAGTAGTTATAAAAGGATGTCTTGGCCTCCCCAACAAAATTGATCACTGTGCCTCAGATAGTTTGTGACTGAAACATAACTTACACAGTCTTCATACCAGAAAACAACAGGAAGAATTATATTTTATGATGTAAAAATTAGTCATATCAAAGTGTGATTTCATCTTAATTATCAAATGATTTTATACATTTATAGGATTTCATTACAAATGCACATTGTAGATTGGTCAAATTAGGCTGTGAAGTTATCTTTTTTGTTTATGCATTATACTGAGTTGCTTCTGTGACTCAATGGATGGGTCAAATAATTTCAACAGAGACCATATACCCAAGAAACTTCAGTGATTTGCCCTCTGACCCCAACTGTACTGTAATGACTTGTATGGCACTGTATTGGGTCCATATGGATTTGTGTGGAGGTTTTGGGGGTTATTGAGTACCCCACTATCTTAAAATAGAAAACATTTGAGCTTTGCATGTATCTGAGGCACATTGTAAGGAGCTGCAGTAATGGCTGATCCCTGTGGTTGAGCAGCAACTGCAACTGTGAAATGCCCAGTCTTTGAATTACTTCCTGACTGCAGCTGTTTAGTGACCCTGAATGTATACATAGAGGAGAGTTTTGATGATATCAGTGGACATGATAAGCAAACTTTTAAAATAATTGACAGAAAGATGCAGAAAAAAATGTGGGCATTTAGAATAAAGTTAGAGACTCTCATACTGGATCTTGCCAATTTAGAAAACATTGTGAAAGATATATGGCATATCTCAAACTGAACTGGATGGAATGTCATATCTTCAGAACATCTCTCAACTACTAAAGTTCACAAAGGGTGGAGGGTCTGAATGGGTGATCATTTCTAGGACCGAAAGACACAAGTCCTGACTGGTTATTTTATTACCATTGGTCTAGCTCTAGTGAAGCAGGGATCTGACAAGAAACTTCGCAGTGCCCTAATAAACAAGGCAAGCTGTCTCTTCCCAATGTCATTTAGAGATAGTTGTTAAAGCAAGACGACTGTGCACTGTACCAAATCAGCATATTTTAAACCTTGCATTGGTGGTAAACTGGACATTATGCTTTGTAATAGGGAAGGGTTGGAACTAAGATGCTGGAGAGAAGATCCATAGTCCCATAGTCCAATGCTTTCTCAATGCTCATCTGTGAGTTTGGGGAGTGTGAACCTATTGTCTCCTTACCACCATGCAGAAGATGACTCTTTCACACCATATTTCAGTTTCTTGTGAGAGGGATAACGTTATTCAGAAGGAAAATCCCAAAGTAGAGCATTCTGGGTATTCAATTGTATTGTCTCAGCTGCCACTCACTTCTATTATGAAGATGCCAGATGTTTTCAAAGGCCACCAGGCTCCCTTGTCATGACCTGTACCCAGGAGCTGGTGGGCTTATTAAGCCATCTTTTATTTGAAGGTATCCTGTTTTTGATTTCTGTAACTCTCTTTTCATCATTAACATCTTGGTTGTCGTTCCTCAGAATGACTTTGCAGCTCAGGTCTGCGAGCTTATCCTGGGAAGCTGGTCACCATTCACACTGGTAATTCTCACAGCTTAGGTCTGTCTGAAGTCTCAGAGCAATGCAAGTGCCCTGTGCACTCCTCTAGGGATAGGATTGAGTAGGCTCATCACTGCCTTTTATGGAGATTAAGTTAATGTGCTCACAGTTGGGTTCTGCCTATTTAGTGAGAAAGACTGATCTGGGGAATCTCCCTATGGGAACCTGTGGATGTTACAAACTTGAGTTGGGAGAAGACAATGGAATTGGAGGATAATGTTTATTTTGAGAGGAGCATCCCAGTTATTGTGAGGGAGAGAATAAAGGGTCACACACACTATTTGGTATTTGAAAAAAAAATTACTCTTTGACCTTTTTAGAAAAAGAGTACCAGGCATTTTTTAAATGAAGAATATGAAGTTAAATATTGATCTTATAAACAAAAATTTCATTAAAATTTCAAACAAGATTAATAGAAGAAAGACAGATTCCCCTTCTCCCCCATGGAAAGGGATAATGGAAATTATGAGCAGACAGATTATCAGGTAAATCTTTTAAAAATGAATTAACTAATTAGTTATTTCATTATCTGATAAATATAATAAACAGTTATTCAAAGATTATCTATTTGGTAAATACTCCTTACATCTCATTGTACTATTGAACTATGTGGAATTAGGGTTAACATCCTAAATAATAAAGCTTCCAAATCTTTTGTGGACAGAAAGAAGCCATAATGTGTTGTAATGAGACTCAGGGTCATTCAGCGTAGAGTCTAAAGTTCTAACTATATAATTTTGTCTAGCAAGTAACACAGCTTTTGTGAGTATAGCTTTGAAATATAATTAAACAACAAATACCAGGAACAGAGACCTCTGTCCTGTTTCTGTGGCAGTTCAGATGGACATCTTTGAGCTAACTCGCAGAAGTCACACTTTATTGTAATACATGAAGGAGCTTACAATCTTTTTGTTGATTTGTACTACTTTTGGCAGGCTCGCAAGTACATCACGGACTCCATGGGAGAAAGCTATGCAGAGGGAGTTATTCTGGACTTGGAAAAGACATGGGAGGAATCTGACCCACGAACACCACTCATCTGCCTCCTGTCCATGGGCTCTGACCCCACAGATTCCATCATTGCTTTGGGGAAGAGACTAAAAATAGAAACACGCTATGTGTCCATGGGCCAGGGCCAGGAGGTCCATGCGAGGAAGCTGTTGCACCAGACCATGGCAAATGTAAGTCTGAATGTCTAGATCCAAAATGCACCTTGAGATTGTGTTACGGATGCTGTAGATGATTTTATTTAAAGCATCTCATAGATGAGACATTTGAGAAATTATTTCATAATCTACAAATTTGCCTGGGTTGCTATACGTAAAAAAAAAAGTCTCCTTAACAGTTATAGAATAATTTGCATGAACATTAAGAGTGAGCATTCTAAGGGTCTTGTTTTTAAATTAATTAGATTCAAAGAGAAGTTTCTTTCATAGAGGGTATATGTCTGGTTAACATTATTCTGAGACTATAGAAGGGTGGGAACAACTGTCAAAATATTGTAGGTAACTTTCTTTTAAGTATTTTCAGTGGGGTTGTTTCACACCTGAGGTGCAGATTCTTCAGTCTAGGCCCTGTCTTGTTTGCCTGCTAGAGACTCAGTCTCTCATCTTTTCTTGGACAGAAGGGGACATGCTACAGGATAGACAACCTTTTCTCTGATTACCCCCTCCTCTCAGTCTAGGCCAAGTGTCTTGCTTTTTTGGTCTGTGTACCATTCTTGACCACTCCCAGAAGTACATTTCATCCCAGGATACTCCAAGTGCAGCTTAAGATTCAGTTTTCCAGAATCTGTGTACATGTCATTAATATTGTCTCACTGTCTTGGTCTTTGGGTTCATGACTTAAAATACTAAGCTTAGCTCTACTTGTAAGTTGTATTACCTCTTTCTGTTTTTTACTTTGGGTCTTGCCAAGACCATTCTAAAGAATCATTATGTCTATTGGCATGACGGTGTGCTGTGAGGCAAATGTATACAATACTTACAATTGCATTGTTAATCTCCAGGAAGGACTAGTGAACTCTTAGAGTTGGCCTAGATTAATTTAAAGTGGTTATTATACTTCTGTTTTAAAATTTAATGATTTAATTTCTAAGGGTAGTTGTACTGAGATCGCCAGGTGAAAGGAACTAAGCTAACTTCCATCTGTTGCTGGTGTTTCTTAGGGGGGATGGGCACTTCTACAGAACTGCCACCTGGGACTTGACTTCCTGGATGAACTAATGGACGTAATTACAGAAGCGGAAACTGTGCATGACACTTTTCGTCTGTGGATTACCACTGAGGTTCACAAGCAGTTCCCCATCACTCTCCTTCAGATGTCCATCAAGTTTGCCAATGAGCCACCTCAGGGCCTCCGGGCAGGCCTGAGAAGGACATATGGTGGTAAGCTGAGGGATGCTTCTGAGTCTGCAGGATTTGCACAATACTGTTTTCTTAAAGAAACTCTAAAAGCAGAATTAGCAGATCATGTTCATCCTTTACCTGATAGAGCCAAATGATGTGAATTAAGTCAACAATTTTCTACCTTCAATTTTTCTTTGTTTTCAATATTGTACTACTGTGCTTGTGCCAGACACCGTCCTTTCTATTTTAACATCATATATTGACAGCTTCCTTGTTTGTGGTCTCTGTCTACACATGAATTAGTGTAGTAGTACAGCCTCTTCCAAAAGGAAGGTTTGAGTTAAAAGTGTGGCCCGATCTGTACGTCATAGCATCAGCTAAGTTAACAGTGGAACAGTGATGGAATATGGACCATGTGGCAGGCGGGCAGGAGAATCATGAGTTACAATTTTTTTTTTTCTTTTCAAGACAGGGTTTCTTTGTATAGTCCTGGCTTTCCTGGAACTCACTCTGTAGACCAGGCTGGCCTTGAACTCAAAAATTCACCTGCCTCTGCCTCTCAAGTGCTGGAATTAAAGGTGTATGCCACTACTGTCCAGCTGAATCATGAGTTACATAGTAGGTTCAATAAAAGCTATATAGAAGGATAAAATTGTTGGAAAATATTTAACAACAACAACATGGTTATATTCCAATTAAAAACTACATATACGCTTAAGGGAGTTTCTACTAAGAGTCAAATTCTGCCAATTTATAAGATAATGGGATAATAAATCTTGAAAGATAATAGAAATTGATGTGCATAATACAATTTAATAATGTTTGATAATTACTTAAGGCATGCACTTAGGCTGAAATAAACTTTTGCATACATTATTTTAACTAATTTTAAGTTAAGTGTACACTCCTAGTACATACCTCAGATATTAATATAGTTAATATTAATTCATATAATTCATAATGATAATAATAGCATTCACTTTATAGCCATTTTTCTTTTATCTCTATTTTATCTTTGTACTCTCATGGTGTATTGGTAAGAAGTTGTCTTATGTTATTAAGCTGTCCTCATGACCTAGGCTTTTAAGAGATGCTTCAAAGATAAATGATCTCTAATCAGCCCAAATTCAAATGATAATTACAAAATAATTGGAAGAAAAGTAGTACAAAATAACTGTGACTTGTTGGAATGGTTCTTTATAAAAGGAATAACAAAGGGAAATGCATGAGAGATGACTACGTTCTTCCCTGACCATGACAGGTGTGAGCCAGGACCTACTGGATGTGAGTGTGGGGGCCCAGTGGAAGCCCATGCTGTATGCAGTGGCCTTCCTACACTCTACTGTCCAGGAAAGGCGCAAGTTTGGTCCCCTAGGGTGGAATATCCCCTACGAATTTAACCAAGCAGACTTCAATGCCACGGTGCAGTTCATTCAAAACCACCTGGATGATATGGATATCAAGAAGGTACGGTTCTGCCTATTACTTCACACCATGACATGTACTGAACACAGATGTGGCCAGCTTCACACAATGGGACTAATCATATGAGAATTTGATAAGGTGGTAGGGTCTTTTTTTTTAAGTCCACTTGGGTCATAATCGCTTCTAGATGTTAGGAATAAAAAAGGAAGTGTATTTATTATCAATTTATTTGTTACAGTTCATAAGGCAGCCTCAAATGACCAGTGGTGGGGATGGGGTGAGGGGTGGAGGAGAAGAAAACTCTGAAAATAAAAGCAAGAGTTTAGATGACCTTTGATTTTTTTTCTAAGTATTTTCAAAAGATAAAATTTTAGGGACTGACAAGATGACTTAGTTGTTATAAACACACTGTTCTTGCAATAGATCCAAGTTCAGTTCCTAGTACCCACATCAGGTGACTCATAACTGCCCATAACTCCAGCTCCAGAAGACTACACCCTTTCCTGGACTCCTCCAATACCTGTACTCATACATGTACACCCTGCAATCAAGACATATGCCTATACATAATTTAAAAATAGAAATAAATGGTTAAAAGTAAACTTTAAAAACATTGAAGTGTGAACACATGAATTGCTCACAAGAATCTATTTGAAATAATGAACATGACCTTAGAGGAACACTTCACTTCAGCTTGTTTGATTATTATCATTTTTTTTTGCATTGTATCTTGAAATTACTGAAGAATGACTGTATTGCGGGCATTGATGGTGAACACGTGATGATGCACAACTGTTTTATGCTCCCAGGGGGTATCCTGGACCACTGTCCGCTACATGATAGGAGAAATTCAGTATGGAGGCAGAGTCACTGATGACTACGATAAGAGGTTGCTGAACACATTTGCAAAGGTTTGGTTCAGTGAAAACATGTTTGGACCAGATTTCACCTTTTACCAAGGATACAACATTCCAAAATGCACTACAGTGGATGGCTATCTTCAGTACATCCAGGTTTGTTTGTTTTGGCATCTTGACCCTAGAACAAATCTTTGCAGCTCTTTGACCCTTATAAGACTTATTTACACTGCTCATACTGCTTTTAAAATTAATTGTAATGATGGAGTAAGCAAAAACTTCTGCTTTTTTTTTTTATATATTTGCCACCTCTTGATTATCATGCTAGTTTTGCTCTGAGAATGAGTCTTGTGTGACTGTCTTTTGCATATTCTTTATGTTTTAATGGCTTGTGGGTGGAATTTCTTTGGTGAGGTGACAGATTGGGCGGATGTCGGGAGGGGAATCTGCATAAGTCATGTGGATTTCTCTGCCCATGGGACTTCAGCTACTACACTTGTGAAGCAAGGGAAGATTCTGGACTCAGTCTATTCTATATTTAACCCAGATGGTTAGTCCTTGACACTCATCCTTAACCCAGGCCTAAGGCTGTGTATAGGTACAGCATCCATGAACCTGCCTTGTTTAAGACAGAATTTCTTAACTCCAGCAGCATTGGCATTTACGGCCAGGCTACTCTCTCTTGTGCATGCAGGATGTCTTGCATGGCCCATGGCCTCTATCTACTAAATGCTAGCATATCCTCTTCCAGATTTTAATGCCAATAAATGTCTCTAGGTGTTACCAAATGATCCTTGGTGGAAAAACTGTCTCTGGCTGAGGAGTGTTACTCTAAGATGGAGTAATGTATATTTTGATATATATATATATATATGTATATATATATGTATGTGTGTATATATATATATGTGTATATACATATATGTACATATGTAAATATGTAAGGAAAGCTATCTGATGTTGAAGACATCTGCATTCCATCTTTGTACCTTGGAAAGTATTAGATCATGATTCAGCAGTTGCTTTCGTCTCTATCTCAGATTTATCTCTGCATAAACAAACTAAAGCCTAGTAGCCTGAAGGGATGCATTTATCAGTCTATTTATGGGTTTTGGTATATAAATTCAATGGGTTTATCACATATTACCACCTCGGTGATATTATTAATTCAAACCTACAAATAACATTTGCCTTCCTGTAGTGTATGTGTCTTTAACTCATTAGCAATGAATGGAGAAGTGTCTGACACATTATAAATTTATAGATACCTTTACCTGTATTTCTAAATATAGACCCCATTTTCAATGAGATAGAGATTGCTCATCAGAAGGTGTATGAAGGGAATAACAGAAGTCAGAGGAAGGGAGGGAGACTAGTAATAGGATAATCAAGTAAAGGATGAGATTCACACGTGGAAATAATTGTCAATTTGTAGATACATTTTCTCTTTACCAGTGGCTGCAGAAACTCCCTGCTTGATTGCTCTGCTCCAGCTATGTCTCAGTCTCTGTCACTCTAATCTCTGATACATTTTGAATATGTCCCTTTTCCCTGTCTCCATTTTCCCCCCTAGGATAGAACAGTTTCTGCCCTCAGTCTTATTTGAGCTATGCTTCCGAAAAACTCTCATTTCCTGCTATTTGTAGCAATACAATAGCCATTAATTATACAATTTTATTTTAAATAATTTTAGTTGGTCAAAAATTTGACTAGTCAAAAAATCCCATTTTTGTCTCATATGTCATATAAGAAGGTGGAGTCTCCAGTTAAAATTTTGCTTTAGTCTGTTTTGTGTTTTTTTCATGTTACAAGTTTTCATTTTGGGTATGTGGATAAGTTATTGGGGTTTGGGGGTTTGTAGTCAGTCGCAAGTGAGACGTAAGTTGAGTGGTTATCTTAATTAAAACATTTATATTTTCTGACTCCATAGTTTAGTTGATGTATATGCTAGTGATGTATGATTTATTTATTTATTTATTTATCTCAGAGCTTGCCTGCCTATGACAGCCCAGAGGTGTTTGGGCTCCACCCCAATGCTGACATTACTTACCAGAGCAAGTTGGCCAAGGATGTGCTGGACACTATTCTGGGCATCCAGCCCAAGGACAGCTCTGGTGGAGGGGACGAGACACGGGAGGCTGTGGTGGCCCGTCTTGCTGATGATATGCTGGAGAAGCTTCCAGAAGATTATAGTCCCTTTGAAGTGAGTCCATGAGATTCACATTTCAGTCTTGGCTGTCAATGGGGAGTAAGGGAGAAAGAAGTAGGACAAAATGTGAGAGATGAACACCCAGAACCAAGGGACATCCTAGACGAGCCACCAAAGAAAAGCCAGAGAAACTGACATGGATGTCAGTGCTTATTACTAACTGATACTTGTCTAGCTGGATTATAGAGCTTTCCTTGAGGTACTTCATAATGCCATGGTTTAAATGAAACCACTGTATTGTCAGAGTAAAGGACCAGTGTTTAGATGTGTATGTTTGCATGCGCGTGTGAGTGTGTGTGTGTCTGTGTGTGTGTGTGTGTCTGTGTGTGACATAGTGCATACCTTACAATGCAGGCCTTTTTAATTGTATGGAGGCTGCATTTTTTACACCTATTTTTTAATTGACTCTTTGGGGATTTCACATCATGCACCCCAATACCACTCATTTTCTAGTCTTTCCATATCTGCCCTTTACCCTTGTAATCTCCCCCAATAAAAATAAAAAACTTAAGCAAGCAACAAACACATAAACAAAACCCATAAAACAACTTTCTCATCACTTAGGTCAATGGCTGGCCTGCTCCTCTATCAATCACAGAGGCTGCATTTTCCAATGTTACCTCTCTGCTGGTTTTTCATATAACTAACTTTAAAAATTGATCCTTTTAGTATATAAATAGCTTCTAAGCAATTTATGATTACAAAAGTTAACGTTTTAGCATTTAATGCATGTCTTGAGAAATTTCCTGTGATATGATTTATAAATCTCTGATAAAACTGACTTATTTTCCATATGGTCTAAGAAACTCATGACACAGCTCCTAGCAACACACAAATCGCTTCCACATCCTGTTATTCTTACCAAGCAGACTGTTTTATCTACTAATACTGAGCTCAAGGGCCCCTTGTTAAGAGAATAATTTCCCTGGCAGAATCTCTGATCACTCGCTTGGAGAAAATCAATACTGTTATCAGCCTTCATAAGCCTTCTTCATTACAGTGTTGGAAGAGAGGTCATTACATCTACTAGAGGTTAAAATATTTCTGAAGCAATTAAAATATCTAGAATAGAATAATTATGTAACAGAACATAAAAATTAGATTTTTGAAGAGTTTCTTTCTTTCTTTCTTTCTTTCTTTCTTTCTTTCTTTCTTTCTTTCTTCTTTCTTTCTTTATTTTTGCAGATTTTGTTAGAATCACTCCAGCATAAAATAGTCCAGCCTAACACATAGTTTGCTATACAGAAGTTTCTTAATAAATATCTTTAAAATAGAAAAGAATGAATAGGTATCTGTGCTTATGGAGGAAAACAGAGTGCTTTAAAAACGAATGTCTAGTTATTTGAGACAAGCAGCAGAGTGGTTGTGTCCAGGTACATGCTGCCTGCATGTACTCACATGTATGTCATGTTGGCAGAGGATAAATAATTCCCAGTAAGCTCATTTGATAGAGTACTTGTAGCTATATACATTTTGCATGCTTCTTTGAATTAATGACTCCTGTTCTTTCACATATGTTTCAAAAAGTTGGCCTGGTCATATACAAGATATTTGTTTTCTTATATTGACTTTTTTCTATCAAAAAAAAAAAAAAACCCCTAAAAACATTATTTATGGCATTGTAAAAAGCAGAGCTTATTTAGATGCCCCTGAGCACAATCCTATACTATCTATCTAATTCCTATTGTGTACTTTGAATGTCTCCATGGAAGGTGAAGGAGAGATTGCAGAAGATGGGACCATTCCAGCCCATGAACATTTTCCTCAGGCAGGAGATTGACAGGATGCAGAGGGTACTCAGCCTTGTCCGTAGCACCCTGACTGAGCTGAAACTAGCTGTCGATGGCACCATTATCATGAGCGAAAATCTACGAGATGCTCTGGATTGCATGTTTGATGCCAGAATCCCTGCTAGGTGGAAAAAGGTAAATACAGTCCTGCTCTTACTGTGTCAGCAGCTATAATTGTACCAAAGAGTTACATAGTTCTCATGCTTAGTGATGCTTAGTAGTGATTCTCCTGTCTTCAAAATTCTATTTAAAATCATTTAATTCATGTGGATATGTGTCTTAAGTGTAAATAGATGGTTCACACACATACAAGTGCCCCCAGAGTCACAATAGAACATTACATCCCCTTGATATGGAGTTAGAGTCAATTGTAAGCCACCAAATGTGGGCACTAGGAACTGAACCCAGGTTCTCTGCAAGAGCACCAAGTGCTATTAATCACTGGGCCATCTCTCCCCTTATTGATTATTTTAAAATTTAATTAAAATATAATGACATCATGTTCTTTCATACTCTTCCCTTCTGCTCTTCCTATGCACCCACACCTATTCCCTGATACCTCTTCCTTAGCCATTGGTATCACATATACACACAAATGAATAACTATAAAAATATAGTCTGTTGAGTCTGGCAATGTTGCCTAATGTATATGTTTCCAAGACTGACCACTAGATGTTATATTACCAACCATGGGCTCATCTCTTGGAAGGACTTACTGTCTTTTTCTCAGCAGTTGTTAACCGCTTACAGTTCTTCATCTAGGAGTGCAGCCGCATGAGATTTCTTCGTGTAAGTTGGGATATTAACTGTTGTTGAAGTTGTGCACGTCTTGTTTAGGCAGCCATGTTTTTGAGACTTGATGGGTACAGCTGCTCTGTCGTAGCTAGAAGGAGCAATCTTACGGCAGACTTCCTGGTCCTCTGTCTCTTCCAATCATTCTACTCCCATCTTCTGTGATGTTCTCAGAGCCTTAGATGCAGGAATTGTCTTGTAGATGTACCAAATTTGGGATGAGCATCCCATGGCTTTGTTTTCTGCATTTCGATCAGCTAGGGCTGTAATGGTCTTTTATTTTTTAGCAAAAAAGAAACTTCTATATAGTCTAATCCATGGCTATAAGAATAGGTTTTTACAATGAAGTTATATTTTTTAGGGACTTACACTATGACAGCAGTAAGTTTTCTTCACAGGTCGATGTCCTCTTCAGGTAAGCTGGCTTACTTTATAGCATCACATGATTTTATTCCTGCTGATCAGGCCTTAAATTCAATTAGGCAGCTGTTGGTCACCCCAAGATGGATGTGCTACTATCTTACCATTCTAGAAATGTCAGCCCAGTCGTTGTTGTAGTTCATAGGTCTTAAGCTGGGTAGGACTACTGAGTGTTACTCTTCCCTTGGCAGCTTGCACAAGAGTTAGTCCTCAGACCACGGCTTCCAGATCAGGTTCTGATCCATTACTTCAAGTCCTGCATTAAAAGTGCATCATGTCTTCAGCAATAAACCGTTAACTTTGAATTCCAGGAGACATCCAAGTGCAAAGGCGTACCCTGTGTTGTTTTAGGGGTCTGTTGAACTCCTCTGACCATGAACCTGAAAGAGGGTTTCTCATGCTTGGTCCTGAGGTTTTTGCTAGATATTCTATAACTCTAGGGGTGAGAATCATCACCTCACGTTGCACAGATTCTGTAAATGACAAGTTATGGTTGGAGGATGGAATGTGGAAAGAGAGTTTTGAGGATGGTATAGATCAGCTTTTGGAGGTTAAATATTTAGCTTTTTTTTCTACCTGGTTTCAGAAAAGAGGTCAACACAGAGTAACTAGATTGTAGAACATTTGCTGAAAAGGCCACTGTTTGAGAAGTTGCATGATATTTGCTGACAAGAGAGTTTCTTAAGATAGAACTGAAAATTAGACAGGTTGATCTACAAACAGCGCTGCAATCTGCTAATCTAAAAACTATTGAGCAAACTGTGTGTTTCCTATAGACAGGTTAGTCCTAATGAGACAGGAAGAGCTAGGCTCCCTAATAAGAATCTGTATATTTCCTGAAAGTGCAGTGATATTCCTAAAAGCTGCTGCCCATATATGACCTATTGAAACATATTTCCCGATAGCTTAGGAGATACTGCTGTCTCAGTTACTCACTTTGGTATGTATCTCAGAGGTTGAGTGGGTCCTTTGCTCCACCAAATTACCCTGTGAGAATCTAGTGGAGACTCTGCCATCTGAAAGCTATACCACCTGGGACAGATGGACTCTGAAGTTATCATAGCAGAGAGCAGATGGATTGGGCAAGGAAGACTAGGTGTAGACGTCCTAGTCAGGTGGTGTCCCATATCTTGTTCTCACAGTCCTTGAATCAGTATGTAAGCCATGGACCCCACCTAACCGTTTGGGAGTCCAGAAAGCATAGAAAGCACATGAGTTGTTTGATAACCTATGTTTGAAACACTCTTTGTCCGAATCGGTCTTTTTACTTTGTGAGTATGAGAGTAAAGATGGAGCAGTATCAGGAGAGTTATGTGGAAGGAGCTCTTAGGCAATCAAGAAATTTCAGGCATGTAGAACCCTAGCAGTTCTGCCAGGATTAAATGAATTAGATGGATTCAAAGTGCTCGTAAGATTTTGTGGCATGTGGCCAGTACCGTGTACGTGCTTGAGGTTGTTATTATCAAAGCTGGACCATCACTAATGAGTGCCGGTTTTTCCATCAACTCATTTCCAGCATCACTTCCACTATAATCTCCACACTTTTGCTTCTACTACCCCTACTGTGGCCACCACCACCAGCACCACTTCCTCCTCCAGTGTGGCCACAACAATCAACTGCCCTGCTTCTACCTCCAGCACTCTCAATACTGTCAGCACCATTGCCTTCTGAATGTTTGAGTTGCTCAGTATAAGTGTGTAGCGTTTAATTATAGAAAAAATCCACACTATGGCTGGATAGGCACCGACAACAGCAGTCTCCCCAACCCATGAGGATCCCCAAGCATCGGTCTGCCCAGGTTCCCCCATTAGCTGCTGCAGAACCGTTCACACTTCTCAAGTCATCTGCACCCTGTACCTACCCTGCCTAAACTGGCTGCTGCTGGCTCTAATCCCTTAGCCCCATAAAATGAAAACTCCAGAGGCTTGTAATTTACCAGCCAGATTTATAACAGTAAATCCTCAACCCCCCAAATGTCCACACAAAGAACTCAAAACTCAAGTGATATAGATGCATACCTAGATTGGAAAAATGTGCCCTGCATTACTCAATTGTCTATCTAAGAAATCCCCAGTTATTTGTGGCTCCTAGGACCACTTGGTTCTGGCTCATCATCCTCTCTTTCAGGTACCATCTTGTCTTTCCCTTCTCTGTCTCTGTCCCCATCCCAGTCCCTGTCCTAGTGCCCCTCTGCCTCCCCTCCTTCTTCCCTCTCCCTCCTCCTTTCCTCCCCCTCTTCCTCTCTTCTTCGTTTCCTTCTTCTCTGTCTGTCTCTCTCTGTGTCTCCTGTCTCTGTCTCTCTCTCTCTGTCCCCTCTCTAAAACTATTAGCTCTGCCTTCCCTTCCACTGCCCAATCACAGGCTCTAGCCTTATCTAACTAATATTTCACCTGACCTCACCTGAGTACAGGCACAGGGTACAGGGCAGAAAAAACAGACAGCAATCCACAGCATAATTACAAGTCAACATGAGTACCAGGGGATCATCATTAAGTCACAGAAACCAGGATGGGTAAGACGGTATGTGTAGCCATAAGACTCCAAGGAAAACATGATTCCAAGTGGAGAGCAGATAACAAAAAGTACAAGGGGATCTGGCACAGCCCTGGTTCTGAGGGCTGTGGTGTGCAAGGAAGATAGCAGACTGCAAAAGCAGCAGTCTGTCCTGCAGGAGACTTACTTCAGTGTACAGAGAGTGGGGAGGCAATGGTTAGGGAAGAGGTGGAGGATCCAGCGGTATCCTCTCTGTTCATGGTACTGGATGCTGAAGATGAAGTAGACTGGACTGGCACAGCAAGATTGTTGAGGATTGGGCCAGAGTGAGAAGGTAGAGGAAGGAAGCAGACAGAGATATAATTTAGAGAAGGAATTTTTGGGGTGCTTTACATTCTTTAGCAAAATAGAAAAGTATCTTGACAGGATTAGAACAGGAAGTGTCTTGGGAAAGACATGTTTAGGACAGAGGTTTTATTACTAAGTAATTGTGCTTGCTAAACAAGCACAAGAACCGGAGTTCAAATCTCTAGCACTCATGCTAAAAGTCATGCATGGCTTCACATGCCTGTAACCTCAACACTAGGGGATGTAGACAGGCAGATCCTGAGAGACAGCAGGCTCACAGTTCAGCAAGGGAGCTTGTTTGGGTAGGAAGTTGGAGAGTGGAGAGTAATAAACCAAGACACTCTACTTTCCTTCTCTGGTTTTTGAAAGTATGTACATGTGTATAAGCATACCTGCACACACACACACACACACACACACACACACACACACACACACACACACCCCTCCCATTCACAAGGCTTCTCCGAGTTGAGCCTCATGAATCTTTCCTCAGATCTTGACCAATGTGTGGTAACTAGGACTTCTTGTGTGTTTTCCACCTTATTTGATGATGTCACTATGCATTACTTGAGTCACATGACCTAGGAACACTGAATTAGCATTGACTGGAACCCCTCTCCTTCTTTCTCAGCTTTCACAAATTCAGTGTAAAGCCTGGAGCATTTCCCTTTTGAATTTCCCCTTCTCACTGTGAACAGATGGAGAGTCTTCCAAGTCACTGCTCTTTCATATTTGTTTCCTCTAAGCTCTCTCATTCAGCCCTGCCAGCCCCAGAGAAGCTCTGGAGCAGGACAAGTCTTTGCAGGCAGCAGCCACTCATATAGTATTCCTTTTTTTCTGAGACCAAATGTGATTTTAGCACTTATTTTTTTTTTTTTTTTTACCTAACACACCCATAAAGGTGGGATAGAATGGGCTACCTAATTCTTAAATTATGATCATTTTATGCAGTTTTTCTTCTATTAATGTTACTATCAGTCTGTGGAATTGCAGAGACTCTTGCAATATAGGAAAATTAATTGTAATGATATTTGAAATTCAAGTGGGATTCCTACCCAGGTTGATTACGACATTTATTCCTACTGAAAATGTTGCAATTACAGTGAAATGTTATAACCTATGATTTGCAGATTCTTCCCCACGGTGCTGCTCCTGCCGCCTTAATGACATCCATGCCCGTTGTCATAAAGGAAATTACTCAAGTGAATTCGGGGAGGGGGGGAGTTAGCTGTGGAGAGCACAAATGAGTTGCGGGTGGTAAAGGAAACTAGGTCTCCCTTTCTGCTCTTTAATGGGGCACCTACTCAAGGGAACAACTGTTGTTTACCTCATTAAGATAAACAGAGAATGGTTCCCATGATGCATTGCACACAGAATGCATTTTAAAGTGTGGACCTATCTTGATGATGCCATTAGTTTACTTATATAAATAAAAATTGTCTTATACAGCATCTATTGTTTGTAGCCTGATCATGACGGAAGCCTGTTGAATTTTCTTTTATAGATGCCTTCAAATTCTTCAGAATTGGTGGTGAATATATCCGCAGGTGGAGGGTGGCTGTAGTGTCATGTTTCACTGCTCTGTGAATTTGCATCATTCACTTACCTTCACATCATTAATGTGAAGGAAAAAGAGTAATCTGAAAAGTTAACGGGTCAGAGCTCAGTGGAAATTCAAGACTGAAAGGACAGTTGCATTGTAACAATGACGTTGTTGCTTCTTTGTTTTTCTGACTGAGCTCAGTTTACAGGGCTGAATTGAACCTCGATTGAAGGCTTGTTTTTAATGTTATGTGTTTCAGGCATCATGGGTTTCTAGTACCCTGGGCTTCTGGTTTACTGAACTTCTAGAAAGAAACTGCCAGTTCACCTCCTGGGTTTCCAATGGCAGACCCCACTGCTTTTGGATGACAGGTTTCTTTAATCCCCAGGGATTCTTAACTGCAATGAGACAGGTAATAGCTCTGACTGGGACTCATTGTGCTACTGTGATTTCTTGCTATAATCTTCCCTTATTTCCTGATAGCTTTAAAGAATATAATAAGATAGAGAATGACTACCTCTGTTTGGTACTAGCATTTACCTTGTTGTGATGATAAACATAGCTACTTATTCCCAGGCTGCAAGCATTTATTTATTATTATTTATTTATTTCTATGTTGATTTGATTTTATAGTTCCCCCTTTAAAGTACAAATAGTTGAATTAGAACATGAGCTTTTATTTCTAAATGAGAGAATCTTTTAATCTTTAAATATTACCCTAGTTCCTTTGATTGGGGATCATTTGGAATAACTTGATCTTCATTTTACTCTTCCTGTTAAGAAAAGCTTGTAATTATTCCCTATGTATTTTTGTTCACTTGAATAGGAAATAACTCGAGCCAACAAAGGATGGGCTTTGGACAATATGGTTCTTTGCAATGAAGTCACCAAATTTATGAAGGACGACATTTCTGCCCCTCCGACAGAAGGGGTCTATGTTTATGGCTTATATCTTGAGGGTGCTGGCTGGGACAAAAGGAACATGAAACTCATTGAATCCAAACCGAAAGTGCTTTTCGAGCTGATGCCTGTCATAAGGATTTTTGCAGAAAACAATAGTAAGTTGTGTTGCATCTTCAAAAAGGGTCGGTATTACAGGGTTGACTGATGTTATAAATACCAAGTCTCATTATTTTGCTATCAGGCAATAATGGCTTTACTGTATCAACCAACTCCATATTCATACCTCTGATTAATGAATACCTACTGATCTCCAGACCTTTTCTTGGGTGCTATTATACAGACAATAGTAAATTCTTGTCTCCCTGGTAAAGCAGATAGCATATGCATGATAAATATAGTTCCACCAATGAGATCAGAAAGAAATACACAGAGGGAAGAAGTATAAGATAACTATGGTACAAAAAGAACAAGAACTGAATATCATGAGCTGTTGAACCTGGCCTGGTGTTGGGGAATGGACAGGAGGAGGGAGTGAGGCAAGTAATATAGTTTTCTGTTTGTTTGTTGTTATTTTTTTATTTTTAATTAATTAAAGTAATCAATTAATTTGTATCTCAACGTCTTGTGCGTTGGGGACCCTGGGTATTGGTCATGAAAGAACCCGGGACACAGGGGATGCAGAGCAAAGGCAGAAACAACCGCATTCTGCCGCAAACTTCATTAAGCCTTATATAGATAAAAACATTCGTTCCCTCAAGTTCCCTTTGGCAAGCTAAAATCATAAAATCTTTATTCCCATAATACCAGGAATATAGGCAAGACTAAACAAATGCTTCATCTTAAAACATTTAATTAACAAATCACCCCAATACTTATCATAACTCAGAGTCTTTGAGAGCCGCTTCCACAAAACCAGATCAAAGCAGAGCATAACTCAGGCCAAGTAAGAAAAACATTTTCTTCTCAAGGGCTGCATTCCAGCCCCTCCTTGCACCTTTTACCAGTCCTTAGTTGATCCTGCATGGGAGCTGCATCTCCATATTTCCACATTTGTACACAGGACTCACCAAGAAGTGTAGCACTGCTAATTTGTGGGTTTGAGTCAGGATGTGAAATATAAATAGACATCTGAAGGTATTTGGCCTAATCATATAGCTAAATGTAAAATGCTGGGTTCCTATAAAATCCAATAGATATAATATTGTTTTGATGGAACACTCATTTGCTCTACATTATCAAAGTTCTAGTTCAGAAATCTAAAAACATGAAAATCGAGTGTTTCCCACTGAGGTTTCCCATTTTCAGGAGGCGGTGGTTACACTCATCCAGCTGTCTTCTGGGTTTGTTTGCAAGCATGAATTATAAGCTCCAGAGACAGGCATGATGATGGTTCTCCAGAAGGAAGTGCTTTACTGATATAAGTGCATTTTTCTTTGAATAAGTAAAGGAAGAGATAGCATATGTTTAAAATTTGATGGTACTCTGATCCCATGGGTAAGTATCACACTGGGAAACTTGGCTCAGGAAGAAAAGGTTGTGAACTACATTTTTCTTCTCTCTCTCTCTCTCTCTCTCTCTCTCTCTCTCTCTCTCTCTCTCTCTCTTTCTCTCTCTCTCTCTCTCTGTGTGTGTGTGTGTATGTGTGTCTGTATGTGTGTGTTAGTGATTGAATTCAGAACCTCTCATGTACAAGGTAAAGGTTGATCTTAAACTTGCAATCCTCCTGTTCCAGCCACCCAAATCTATCCTCTGAGACTCTCAGATAGAGGCCCATTACACTAGACCTGGGTTAAATACTTATTTAATTTTTAATATTTATTTATGTGCATGAATGTTTTGTCTTTATGTATATTTTTGCATTGCACGCATGCCTGGTATCCACAGAAGCCAGAGAAGGGGTCTGGGGGCCCTATGACTAGGTTATAGATGGTTGTAAATTGCCATGTGTGTACTAGGAGAGAAATCACGGTCTCTGCAAGAAGAGCAAGTGCTTAGCTTTCTCTGCAGCACCTAAATATTTCTAAGCAAACGCTTACAACTTGTTTAACATATATTAGCTACAAGCATACAGGCTAGTAGACAAAGACAATTATGAACCAGATATTGCTCATAAGGACACACAGTCTAGTGAACAAAATCAGTCATAATTAATACTACAATATAATTGGAAAAACATTACGATGTATATGTGTTGAAACAGAAGGGAAGCAAGTATGAGTGAGAGCTTAGGTTAGGCTGATTCTCAGAATGTGGACAAGAAAAAGTGTGGCTCGGAGCTGAAGAAAGATTCTTCTTGGTAGAGGGAAAATAGCATGAGCTTGCTCAGTCATTCAGTGACTGTCTACCTGATTCTTGCCATCTGCCAAATGTCACTCTGTAGGTAATGTTGTAACAGCAAAGACCAGACAGGATGACCATTTCTGTGGATTAATTTGAAAGACTGTGGTAGATACAAGAAGCAAATGCCATCAGGTCTTGTTACTTGCATATTTGGTGTTTATATTAAGATTTATCCATAGTACTGATGTCAGTGTTTGCAATCATCCCTAGGTGTGCACATTGAAGCACAATATTGGAGCTGCCTAATAAACACCTTGACTATGAGGAGGCTGAATACAGGGATGCTCTGCCTCCTGGTTTGAGCTGTTATACTATAAACAGATGCCATTTACATGATCTGTTTTCTATTATGCTTCTTTCTATATATCTAATATATATAACATAAATACACATATAATGCATACATTTATATATGTTATATAAAGTATATAGAAGCATGACAGAAAATATTATATACAATAATATATATTACATAATTTATTTTTCTGTTTAATATTACTCCTCCCCAGTATAGTACTTAAAGAAAATTTACCTAAGGATAGGAAGTCCCTATTACATAATTTATGGAGACAATGTATATATTAGATAGGCTTCCTTTAGGTGAAAGTTATAGTGCTGGTGATACTGAATGTTAATGGATCAGCAGAATACATTAAGAAGGTGCTATCAAACAGAAATACACATAAACAGGATTATATATTGATTGCTTGATAATAAATGTGATATTCTGAGAGCTTTGCAGGAAGCTAACCTGACATCTCTCAAAGGAGCTCATCACCTGTTAGTCTGCACTGATGGCTTTAAATGAGATGATGACTAAGAAGTGACAGTGAGCATGTGCAGGTGTAAGAGAAAATGTACAGTGTCAGAGAGCATGTGCCGGTGTCAGTGTGTCCAGGAGTGAGGGAGATAGACAGACAGACAGAAACAGAAAGACAAAGAGTCAGAGAAAGAGAGAGAGGCAGAGAGAGATACTCATTTAGGGTTCTCTCTCTTCATGAATAGATACAGTCCATAAATGCTTGTGGCCAACCCCCAGTGACACACTTATCAAGGTTCTACCTCTTCCAGGCTCCATAACCTCCATAAACAGCACCATCAAACCAGGGACCAAGTGTTTGAATATATGTCTTTATGGGGCAGTTGGTCATTCAAGTCACCATGGTGGGCCTGGGTGGTAGAATTCCTCAAACTAAGCTCCAGAAGTGCAGAGAAATGAAGTCACAGACTAGACAGCTGTGGTCCATACCAGAGAATGTTCCTGGTGTGTGTGTGTTCCAAGAACTGCCTGCGTTGCTTTCGGTGGAGTTATGCCAGGGTTGAGAGAGAGAAACATAATCCCAGCTGTGCCACATCCCTGTTGTGTTTCAGTATATGTCACCATTCTAGCGCATTGTGACCTATCAATAATGTAACTCTGATTACAGAGGGCTGGTATAAGGTAAAAGAAATATAATCCCACACATAATTGCTGGTTGTCAAATCAAAACCAAGGACAGCAGGATCATAGCATGATTTCTTGCAGTGGCCAGGAGGGTGAAGAAGAACAGTACCCGGGGACCTTCAGCACCTTCGTATTTTCAGATACAAGAAAGCTCAGTTCTCCACTGTCTGAACTCTGAATTAAGATCCAGAGTTAAGACTGTGGAGTTTGGAATGATCTTGGAGATCTCAGTGCAAATCTTTTTCTTTGACTAGAGATGCTATATAAGAAGAAAAGGTGAGGAGGAGGAGGGGGAAGAGGAGGAGGAGGAGGAGGAGGAGGAGGAGGAGGAGGAGAAGGAGAAGGAGAAGGAGAAGGAGAAGGAGAAGAAGAAGAAGAAGAAGAAGAAGAAGAAGAAGAAGAAGAAGAAGAAGAAGAAGAAGAAGAAGAAGAAGAAGAAGAAGAAGGCCATTCTAAGACATAAAGTCTGTACACAAGTGTTTAAAAGCCTGATATGGAGGAGCCATGGAGACATTCAGTACAGTTGTTCTTTAATGTTTAAGCTATAACTGTAACAATGATGACAATATTAAAGAAAAAACTTATAATTAAGTCCAGCTTTCCTTTTTAATTTGTGGTATGTATCAAGCAGCCTCAGATCTATGCTGGGTATCATGAATTGTATGAAGTTTTCTAGAAAGAGTTTAGCTTGGAGAGTTCCTGTGAACGTAGCTGTGGATTTCCTTGGGGAGAATTGGATCTGAAAGCATGAAAGAGAAGGCACCCACAGGGAGGAGCGGAGTCCAGTGCTGGAGGTGTGGGCTACCAGCACACGGCTTGGCACAGGTGTTGCTCTAAATTTTGTGGCTGAACTTCCTTATGACTGGAAGGGCTGAGCCAAGATGCAACTGAGGCAGGAGTTATTTTATAGAATTACTAATGACACATTCCTTTTACCCAAAGTATTTCCTTGAAAATTTGCCTCATCCTATCATCATATTTAGGCAACGTGTTGTGAAAATGTGTTCCACGTACAATAAAGAGACTACCTTCCTACAGTGAGCTGGGTGTTGCTTTTCTTTCCTTGTGACCAGGCTGTAAAAGTCCGAGGCAATTCTGCATTGAACCTATCAGCATGTCCACAATACAGTCATAATTTCATCATGGGGGCATTTTTTTTTTATTATTTAATGACATATTTATATAGGAAAGCTGTATCCATCCTGCTGAGCTAGTCAGTGCCGAGACTCAGCAGCAGCAGGCAAGGGCTGGGTGACAAAAGAAGCAGAAGGGAGAAGATCCCTTTCAGGGCATGGAAAGTAGAAATACAATTTAGTTCTTTATCCTTTCTTGGTTTTAGCCGATGTTGGTAGAAGCTTGTTTTTCTTTGTGGTTGAAGAGACTGATATTTGCTAATGGAAAAGTTAACACTGTGGTTGCTGCCTTCATGCTCAACATTTCATTTCATTTCATTTCATTTCATTTCATTTCATTTCATTTCATTCTGGTAACTAAATATGGTTCTAATTGAGATACAGAAGCGTGGCGTCGTTAATGGCTAAATGACACCCCAAATGTAGAACTTTAAAATGAAAAATCTCAGTTAGTAAATTTTGCATTAATAAGGAAGGTGATTTTATCACTTCAAGATAAAGTTGTTACTGAAGTACAGAAACAGGGCTGATTTATTTATTTTCAAAAGGAAAATATCTGGATATTTGTTTTAACACTAAAATATGGGAATGGCGTATCTTTAAATTAGACAGTTCATGTTTATCGTGTGGACATCACAGGAAAACACTAAAGTTTTATGTGATTCTCAAAAATGGGAAAACTATGTACAAACAAAAATCTAGATTTTCTACCTGCCTCTTTCTAACTTCCTTTGAGAATACAGGAGAAAATATGCCACTCTATAGAATGGGTTGTCTTGACAGAATCCTGTGTTTAAACAAACTTCAGGGCTGTAGCTAAAAAGAGCTGGAGGGGACAGAGGGGTTGGAATGATTGTGGGATTATGGCCCTGCTCCTCTGAACACTCAGCAGGGTGTTGTTGTGGATAGCCCCAGCCTTGTATTTTGATACTAATTCCCCTTTTCTGTGAAGGGCTGCAAAGGAGGTGTGTGTCATTACACAGATAATTTCTAGTGAACCTTCTGCCCATCTTAATTTGTAAAATAAAGGCTGGAGCCAGTGATTGGGCAGAGGAAGGGGAGGTGGCGAAATAAAGGCTGGGGAGAGAAGAGAGAGAAGACGCCTGGGATAAAGGAGGTAGAAAGGTCTCATAGAAGGGGAACAGAGTAGTATAGGGGTATCTGCCCAATCTAGGCTTACAGATTATATTCATAATAACTGAGTCATGTTTTCATTGATAGGTCCTATTTGGGTTGGAGATTTAAATATCACCCACTATAGGGTATGAGAGAGGTTTCAGCATTCCTGAAACTTAGGAGGTTATTTTATGCTGATAAATGTATTTCTCACCAGCGTGCCTTGACCTGCTCTCATCGAAGACTGTGGAGGTATCTGTGAGGTAGGGCAAGCTACATAAGGCAGCTGAGAGGCAACTTCCTGACTCCTGGAGCACCACAGTACTTAATCCACTTCTAACTTGCAAATCTAGAACTCCATAAAGGAAATGGGGAACATCAGTCTGGGGAGAATTTCTTAGTGAAAAGTAAAATTGTGCGTATGTCTATGTCTGCAGACATGCATTTGTAAGCATGAAGGTGTTTGCATGCGTTTGTGTGCATGAATGTGCCTGTATGTGTGTGCACCTGCATATGCATGCATTGATTTGTGTGTATGCATATATATGTGTGCATGTATGTGTGTGCATGCATGTGTGTGTATACATGAGTGAGCATGAGAATATGCATGCATACATGTGTGTGCATGCATGTGAATATGTGTATTATGTGTTTGCATAAATATGTGCATGTGTGTGTTGTATGCGTTCATGCTTGTGTGAACATAAGAATATGTATGCATGCATGTATTTATGCATGTGTGCGTGCATGTGTGAGCATGAGAATATGTGCACATGCATATGTAAGCGTATGTGTTGAAGGGAGACTTGAAAAAACAAATGGCATGTATGACATCAAGTACTATATTTTAGTGGACATTCACATATATTTAAACTTATTTAAACTTCACAACAGATCTTGAAGTTTCAGGTTGCTAGGTTTGCTGATGGCTGGCTTTGGTCTTAAGCTATGCATGGTTGACTTCTGGTCTTATTTCATGTACGGCTGACTCCTGGTCTTGTGCTATGTATGGCTGACCCTTAGTCTTGTTTTGTGTATTGCTGACTTTGGTCTTGTGTCATCAATGGCTGACTCCTGGTCTTATTCCATGTATGGCTGACTTCTGGTCTTATTCCATGTACAGCTAGCTGGCTTTGGTCTTGTGCCATGTGTGACTGATGCTACCAAACAGCAGTGCCACTGTGGGAGGCATGCAAATGCTGACCATTTGCTTTGGAATATGCTACAAGTTGAACTGGAGTGTTTACTTCATTATCATATCCTGGAGAAAAGGCCAGGAGTCAGTCATACACGGCACAAAACTAAAGTCAACCATACATGGCACAAGACCAAAGCCAGCCACACATGGAACAAGACCAGTAATTAGCCATACATGGAACAAGACCAGGAGTCAGCCGTACATGGAACAAGATCAAGAATCAGCCATACATGGCACAAGACTAAAGTCATCCATACATGGCACAAGACCAAGAGTCAGCCATATGGCCCATGCTAAGTTTTGCAAAGATTCAGAGCCTAATTAGCTGTGGGCCTTCTGTCTAAGTTTGATTCTTAAGGTTTTACAATCTTGGAGAAATATCTGACTTCCTTAGGCTTGAGCTTTCTAATATATAATGCAAGAAAAGGGTCTTCGTTAATAACAGTATCAACAACAGAGTTATTTACATAACTGAACTGACCATGTTGACCATTCAGAAGCTGCAAAATGAAATAATTTTATTAGTATTACTATCATTATCATTTTATTTTTATTTTATGTTTATGTTTATTTTATATTTAGTTTATGTTTTATTGGATATTATATTTACATTTCAGATTTTATCCCCTAACCCCCCCTTCCCCCCACCACCCAGGAACCTCTTATCCCATCCCCCCTCCTCATGCTTCTATGAAGATGTGTCCCCACCTACCACTAAACTCCCACCTCCCCACCCAATAATCCCCCCCCCCCCCCCGCCACACTCAGTGTTCATCCTTCATGGGACAAGAATCTCCTCTCCCACCTATACCCAACAAGGCCAACGTCCCCTTCATGTACAGATGGAGTCATGGATCCCTCCGTATGTGCTCCCAGGCTGGTGGTTTAGACTCTGGGAGCTCCGGTTGGTTGGTATTGTTGCTTTCCTCATGGGGCCACAAATCCTTTCTGCTCCTTCAGTCTTCTCTCTAACTTCTCCATTGGGAAATCCTTGATCAGATCAGTGGTTAGCTGTGAGCATCTGCCTCTGAATGTGTCAGCCTCTGGCAGACCTCTAAGGAGACAGCTATATCAGGCTCTTGTCAGCATGCACTTCCTGCCATCCACATCAGTGTCTACCTTTGGTGACTGTATCTTGGATGTATCATTATCATTTGAAATCACAGGATTTTAAGATGAAAAGAGTGACACTTATGGGGTAAAAGGAAAGGAAATGCTTAAGAACTGGGAAGCTGGTTACTTTGGGTATCGGCAGAAACATATGTAGTATATGTGAATGAATGCATGGGATAGATAAGGGAGTTGAGGGGCTAGAAAGCAGAATTTCTCCAAGACAATTTATTAAGATATTTATGATCCTCAGTGCGGAGTCCACAAGTTTTCATCCCCCACAATCTGTTTTCCGGAACCCTAAGGCTTGAAACATATGTAGCTGAACACTTATCTTCAACGTTACTTGTTTAAGCAGGGTATTGGGCACGTACAATCTGTTTTGTAGTAGGATTTTCACCATGAAATTATGTTTGAGGTGACTTCTAATCCTGTCTCAGATGTTTGCTACGTGCTGTGACTTGGCGTGAGCATCTTCAGTTGAGAATCAATTAAAAATAAATAAAAACTGAATAAACATTTCAGAGAACCGTTTTCCTCTGCTTACTGAAAGGATTCTATAATTCCAATTTATTTTGGAATTAAAATCCAAGTAGTCAAATATTGTACAAGGTATAATTGTTATAATCATCATTAGACTAAGAGGTAAGACTCTAATAGCTTACTTCAAGGTTTATAAAATGACTGTTAATCAAATTTACAACAAGAACAATTAGTTGTGTGTTTTGTGGAAGCTTGTACGTTTTAGAATTAAAGGATTTAAATATATCAGTTTAGTTAATATTCTGTGTTTCATTACCAGCCATTTACTTGATCAGAATTTCACACACACACACACACACACACACGCACATGCACATGCACACGCACACACACACACACAGAGAGAGAGAGAGAGAGAGAGAGAGAGAGAGAGAGAGAGAGAGAGAGGGAGGGAGAGAGGGAGGGAGAGAGATGGCATTTTACATATTTTCTCAACTATTGTTGCTAGCAATATCCTAAGAATAACTGAAGGAGGAACATCTACATTTGAGAGTTATTAGATATCATATTGTTGTTTATTTTTGATGATAACTTTAATGATATCAAGTCCACAGAGAGCTGTTAAGTACTGTAGTAACTGTGATCTGTTCTTGTAGCACAAGGTCTTTCAGGTTGGACACCATGTATACTTTTGCTTTGGATAACTCCATTGTAGTTTGTTATTCTCTGAATTATAGGTTGTTTGCAACATTCCCAGCATCCACTCACTACATACTAGGCAAGTCCATAGTTATGCTAAACTTAAACGCCCCCATATATTCACTCAGGGTAGAATAACCTCTGTTCCAAGTCAGTACTTCAGAATATTTATTTTATGTCAAGATATACTATAAATATAATATGAAAAAACTTTTTGAGATAATTTATAATGGCTATTTTAAAACATGTAGATAGCTGGATGAAGGTTATATTCAGTTAAATAAGATTTTAGTTTGCTTTTGTAATTTGTTACTAAAATCTGAACTACTCCAGTGCCCAGCTGCATTAAACTAATGCAGTAAGTCAAGTTTCACTTTTAGTGAAGTGTGGCTCTCCCTCAGCAGTTACAAGGGTCATACATAGTGCTCCACATGCTTTCCAGAGTACTGCAGGGATTCGTGTGGGTGAGACTTTTGTTCTTAAAGGTGTTACAGTCTCAAAGAGAACATAGAAGAACACACTACTTTCTGAGATGGACATTAGACAGACATGAAGGTAAACTGCTGTAGGCAGAGCGGACTTCATAAGGTGCTAACGGAATGTGATTTCCCAGGCTGCTCCTAGGTTTAATTAATATTTGTAAATTTTCACACATTTTATTAAAGAGGGCCTACACAACTTGTGTAGGTTTCATGCTCTTCAGACTTGGCTCTGTCTGTGAGCACAGGGTGTCCAAAGCTGGAGGGAAAGAGCTTGTGGGTGATTTATAGGGGGATCTTTGAGGGCTAGATAGACACTAAGGCTGCATAGTTGACTTTGGAAATTGCATTACCTCTGTACTCTACAAAGAAGAACTGAATCTCAGACTGTGCCGTTTCTTTGTTTCCCAATCCTCAAGGGAGAATTGAATCTCATGGCCATGGCTGTTTTTCAGCTATGTTTAGTACTTTGCTTATAAAGGAAATTCATAACACTTTGTTTGGCTGGGGATATTCCCTTTCCTGTGATTTAAAAGTGATGAAAGCTACAGTACAGAAGGTTGCAAATGAGATTATGAATAACAAATGAATATGAAATAAAGGTTGTACAATACAACCAAAAGTCGATGGATCCTTGTGCCAAATGCAAGTCCCACATGCTTCCTCCCTTGGCTGCTTAGTTGGATTTGTCTTCTTTTGTCATTGGTGACTGACCCTTTGCATTTGTTTGACAACCACTTACTGATTTAAAAGCATGGTGAAGAAAGAGAAAGTGGGTGTATAAGACCCAAGGAATAGAGGTCAAGGGGAATGAGTAGAAAGGAATGCCGAATTCATATGTGGTGTGAAAGGGGAAGAATGTAAGTAGACATTGCTGTTGAGGTCATAGGTAAGGGGCTAGCAAGACCAACATGAAGCTGAATGCTTGCTACAGCTGATGTGATAGGGCCTGCCACATGCAGGGATCCTAGTCTCAGAAGGTAGTTCTGCATCTCTCAGCCTTATCCATCCTTGGAATGACCTCCAGAATATATAGACTTGGCTTGTGTTCTGAGATGCTTCACTTAGAAATGAATCAAATTCCTTTCTGCTATAAATTGTGTTTTGTAGCCTCAAGAGATCCTCGGTTGTACTGCTGTCCCATCTACAAGAAGCCAGTTCGAACCGACTTGAACTACATTGCTGCTGTGGACCTCAAGACAGCCCAGGCCCCTGAACACTGGGTTCTCCGTGGAGTTGCCCTTCTTTGTGATGTCAAGTAACAGAAACACAGGATCCAAAGTATTTTAATCTTTGTTTCTCTGTCAGTGCTGGGCATGCATAAATCAGACTGTTGTGCACAATGAATGAGGTGACACAGCCCCATACATTTCCTTTGAACCTCAGCTGCATTTTACATGTTTTGTTATTGATGATTAACTCCTGCATTTGTTTTAAAAAAATACTTATGATTTAAAACCATAGTTAACAACCTCCTAATGAATTGTGGGCGTCAAATCTCTGATAATCTGTTTTCTTTTTCTTTCTATCTGAAGTCTATATTAAATGGATGCTTTGGCCTCCAAGGAATTGCTTGTCTGTTAATGTGGTTCTGGTAGCAGCTAGGTTCTTTAAAGTAACATGGGAAGCTTGTGTGCATTTTGTTTCCGTTACCTTTGCTTTTTGGCCAGGTCAGGAGACTTATATTCAAGGCTTCAAGCAGCAAATTAATTTTACAAAACAACAGGAAACAGAAGCTGGATTAAGATTGTAACTAGGCAACTCAGGTGAACTTGGAGTGTAGACACGTAGAGCAACATTCAGTGTTACTTATAATTAGTAAGAAGATCATGACTGATGTCTTACAAAAAGTGTGCAGTCTGTACCACTGATGCACTCACACGTTATTAGAACAATGTAAGTTGGTCCAATCTTACTGTAATAGAATTTAAACAGAGAAAGAAACACACACACACACACACACACACACACACACACACAACATCCACTGGCTTAGCTCCTTATTGCTCTATACCAAGGGGGTTAACACATTAAAGGCAAATTTTATATATAAAGTTGTATTTAATAAAGGAAATAAATGAACCTGCTCCAAATGCTCAACTGTAGAGCTATGCTAACAGAAACCAGGAGGTATTAGACAACTATGAAATGTGGTATTGGAGAGTTCATCCAAAGAAATGACAAGCATACGAATGAGCGAAGATACCATCTACAACATATTGATCTCTCTGCTATTACAGCTATAAAATGAGTTTGAATGTGGACAAAAATCAAATAACAATCTAAGAAACTAAAAACAAGAATTTAAAATGTAGTAGCCAGAAGAAGAATAGGGATGATCAAAGCTCTACAAGGTGTGTGAGGGAACCCAAAGGGGCTTTTTATTAACTAGGAAATTCTTCATTTATTTTGTTTTAAGTTTCAGTTACAAATGACCCTTGCTTCGTTTACTATGTATTGACCAGAAAATGCAATCGGCATTATGATTAGAGTTGCGGTTCAGCGGTAGGTCTGATTATGAGCTGCAGTTTCTTCTGAGGTAATGGGTTTTCTGTGTACAGTGGGTGGGGAGGGTGTCTGCTCCCACCACATACAGGTCTGTGATCAGCATCATTACTTTGTGCTCATTATGCCTGTTTAGTTAGTGTGACTCCTACTGGTCATAGGTGATACTGCTCCTGTTTAAATCACTTCTCTTGCATGGATTAATATGTCAGTCTATCTTTAAGAATTATTGCTGATTTTTTCTCATTTTTAAGAGCAGATGATAAAAATTAGAATGTGATGTAAATTAATAAAAGATTGTTAGTAAATGGCTGAATTGTGATTGCTTATTGTTTTCCTTGAAAGAGAGTAATTGTGATTGAAAACTTAGAAAATATGCTGTCAGAACTAGTCTATCAAATTTGAAAATTTGTAATCCATATAGCTTTGTGGCACAACCTGTTAGCATAGGTTTGCAAGTTCCAGAGACACAAATAGAAAAGGACATGATACAATTATAAAATGTTAGAAACAAACCAGGTAGCCATGAAGCCAGGATGAAGCACAAGACCCCTTTCTGCTTGGCCACTCTGGTTTCATCCCATCTTTTCCTGCTGATGGGAAGTTGATCAATATTCTGAGGGAGAGAAAAATGGCTGCGTCTACTGACAATCTAAGATGCAGTATAAAATGGAGGAGGTATGTCTCTGGGGGTAGGTTTCAAAAGTCCAAGCTATTAACAACTAATTTTTTGTTTCCTGTTTTTGAATCATGATATAAGCTCTCAGTTACTGCTGTAGTATAATGCCTGTCTGCCTGTTGCCATGTTCCCCACTACAATGGTCACAGACTCTAACTTTCTGAAACTGTAAGTCTCCAATAAACTCTTGCCTCTGTAAGCTGCCTTGATTATGGTATCTTGTCAAAATGATAGGGAAGTAACTAGGACAGATGTTGGAACTGTGGAATGGGCTGTTGCTATGACAAGCCTGACTGCATTGTGTTTTGTTTTTGTTTGTGAGGAATGTGTAGACTTTGGGAGTCTGGACTGGGAAAGTGGTTTAATGCTATAAGCAGGCCTTAATAGAGCACTCAAGAAGGAGCTAGGAAGATAGTAATGCTGAGAACCATATAGACTATAGAGGCCCAGCTGAAGAAGTTTCAGAAGGGAATAATTCTAGCAACCAGACAAGATACAATTCTTGTGACATTTTGGCAGAGAATGTGGTTGCTTTCTTCCTTAGTTCTCAGAATCTACCAGAGTCTGAATTGAAATGTTTTACTAATTTCACTTGCAGAGTAGTTTTTAAAGAAAACCCAATGTTGACTTTCTCCCTTGGTTGTTAGTAACCATGCTTCTGCAGATCTGTAATAAAAAGAGTGAGCAGGGAAAAATGCACAATTTGTGGAGAAGAAGAGCATCAAAAACCATAATGGTGGAACCAAGGCTTGTGTGAAAGAAATAAGAGAGGTCTGATGCAAAATGGAATAAAGAAATAACCTGCAGGACAGGTTACAAGCTAGGCCTGTAACCTGTAAAAAAAAAAAAAAAAAGGAGGGGGTTCTAATAGATTATCTAAGGAATTGTCTATTCCTAAAGAGCAACAACAAATGAAAGCCTATGTGAATGTAATTCAAAGAGGGGATCTATTTTTATCCCACATGGCAGCATAAGCCACATGGTTCTGGGCTTAGAGTCACGTGAGGAATGAGAAACACAGGTGATGGGAGAAACTCCAGTTTGTAAGCTGACTCCATCTTGAGCCTGCTTGTCCTCCGTTTGAACTCTGATTAATAGAAATACTACAAACAATTCCTGGAAGAAACTGTCCTGGGCCCAAGCCAATCAGGCAATCGAGGGAAAGTGCTTAAAATTCCAGAGGTTATAGGTAAAAACTGCTCAAGCTGTTTGAAGTTATCACTGATTTGTCCCTGTGTGCCAAGATACCCCTGACCAATTAAGGCAACGGCCAGGTTGGAGACTCCAGCTCAAACTCCCATTCCGCCTAATTGAGGCAAAGTGTTCTCAACACAAATCCACTGCTTTGTTGGAGTCTGGGGGTCTGAGCTTAAGCTCAAATAAAGGCTCTTTGCTTTTGCATACAGATTTGGACTTCTGGTGGTCTTTGGGGACACAGAAATCTGGACATAACACATGAAGGACACAGGAGTAAGGGGTTGTGGACTGTAAGCCCCCAATAAACTTTTCTGCAAGTTGTCCTGGTCATAGTGCCTTATCACAGCAATAAAAATGTAACTAAGACAGATGGAATGATAGGTTTGAGAAGGTTATATCTGAAGTTTGATCTCAAGGCAAAATGGAAACAGCTCAAACTCACAAGTGCTGGAACTTCTCTCTTGCTGCCTGTGCTGGTGGCTCTTTGTTGATCAGACACAAGCTAGATGTATTTCTGTAGATGAAACCTTCATTGAGAAAAATGCCTCCATCTGATTGGCGGGCAGACATTCCTATATAAGTTCTTTCTTTTAGTAATGATTAATGTGGTAGAGCCTAGCCCATTGTGGGCAGTTCCACTTCTGAGCTGCTGAGACTGGGTTATAAATGAAACTGAGCCAGCTGTGAAAAGCAAGCCAGGAAGCATGGGCTCTGCTTCAGTTATTGCCTCCAAGTTTCTACTCTGAGCTCCTGCCTTGGCCTCCCTCTGATAGAATGTAACTATTATTTATTTTATTGGATATTTTATTTATTTACATTTTAGATATCATTGTCTTTCCTCATTTCCCCTCCCTAAAATTCACCTATCCCATTCCCCCTCCTCCTTTTTGCTCTTATGTCATTTTAATTATATGCAAGTCTTAAGGTCAGTTCTAGGCTGAGGGACTAGCAATACAATAGATGCAAATAGTCAAGGAACAAGAAATAAAATAAACACAACTAGTCAAAGAACAAAAAAGGCAATAAGCAAAATTCTGTGAACACTCTTGTGATCACTGTTTCTAAGGACTTATCAAGATAACCACAATATCTGAGCCTACTTCTCTGTCCTAGCCCAAAGTCATTTTCATGTCTGAAGCCTAATTTCTTGTTCTAGCTGAAGATTTAGATTCCTGCCTGAAATTACTTCTTTGTTCTAGCCTAATGTCAGATTCCTGCTTGAAGCCCATTTCATTCTCCTTGGCCCATGTCAGATTCTTGCCAAGCAACCTCAAAAGCTCTCTGCTTCTACTGCATTTTTTGTTTGTTTCATAACAACACTGAGCCTGTCTTAGGTTGTTTCTAACAATGCCTTTCTTACCTGTCATGGAATATGCATTATCAAAGGCAATGCACTTCTGTCTTAGGTTGGTAAGGCTCTATGAAGAATCTTACCCATCCTTGGCTTGCCAGCCTGTTAATTAAATAACTCTATCTGGGGGTCCATTTTCAGTTCCAAGCCATGTACTTTGGCTGTTAACATGTTTAACATGTTGATATTAAAGACAAGCTTTAACATGATGGGCAGGAATAAAAGTATTCCCAGAACAAAAAGGGCTAGCAAGATCAAGCTATATATGCTAATCTTGAAGCTTGATTAAAACAGAAATATTGACCTCAGGCCATGGGTAATTTTATCAGCAGTATCTGCTGCATCAATGCTCAGCAGAGCAGCATTCTTTAAATTCATAAGCTCATTATGCAAAGTTAAAACATCCAGAGAGGTGTTAGACTTATGCCAAATATACTACAAGTGTCTTTAAACTTTTTCCTAATTATAATGACTGCCCTTGTAAATTTTGGAACTAACAGGAATTCAATCTTATTTGGCATGACACTCGAGATAGCTCCTTACTCTTAAACTCTGAGCCTCCTTCCAATAATTTGAATAGGATAAAGGGCATCTATCCATTCTTTCAAATACTTATCTAAATCCTCTTGTATATTCAACACATTAGTAACATTTTTTGCTAAATGATCTACCGAAGTAGCTGCCTTAACTTTTTGTGTCAAAGCAATTGCAGAAGCTTTGGTGCTATCGATGAATGTAATTAAAGTTTTTATGCCAGCAATAATCAAGCCTACTACCTTCTTGCTTCTGCTTAAAGCCTGGCTTCTTCCAGCATTTGCAAGCTTATTTTTTTTTTTCAGAATACCAAGGTTCTGTGATATTTAGGGCAATAATTCAAAAGCTGGTTGATAGACCTCTGTAAGAGACATGCTGGCATTTAACACACTAACACAATCAGAGAGTGTAAAGTCAATACGACTTACATTAAGTATTGTAGAAGAAACAAAAGTAATTTTAACTTGACAATTGAAAGAGCCTTAACACATGTAAGTTGTTTGAAATCCAGATCCTGTCCCAACTTTATCTCTTTCTAGTGTAACATCATAGAGAACTTCATCTAACTTCCAAATATGTCTCTGAATGCCCAATATGTCCAAAAATGTCCAGAACCAGCCTTCCAAATGAAGACTGTTATTTCCAATACTGGATTGATTTCTAAACCAGTCTATGACTGAATCTGAATTCAGATTAACTGACATATTTAAGAACTGGACATATTTAAGAAAAATACAGGAGTCATTATAACTTCTCTTTTTGATTCTCTGTTCCACAAGGTTTAAAAACTTGAGGCAGGACAGCTTGTCTCATTTGGGGTATAGGTAAGCATGTCAGGAACATGTGTCCAATACAGCTTCTCAGTCACCATTGTCTGGGCATTCATCAAGCTCACAGGTAGCATCCTTCTTTGTTCCAGCATCAGCATGTCTCACCAATCACTCTGGCAGCCACCATGCTCCTTCAGCATCCTGCAGAAAAGAAACCCCACAAATATGCCCTCTTCCCCATATTAAATACCTGATCAGGATCATGCCATATGCCAGTAAGTGGATCCTTCCCTTTCACCTATGCATAAGTATGCCTAGTTGTAGAGTGCCATAGATACTCAGCAGAAAGTTTCTTGGCATCCAAATTTTAAAAAATGTAAATTAAAAGAACATGATTAAGTGAATTTGTGGTGTATAATGATACACCTTCCTTTTTTTTTATTTCATGAACATATTATTTTAAAGTTCTATGGGCCCCTTCCACAGTCCCTTGTCCTTGACAATTATGAGGAATCCCTGTAATATGGGTAATATTAATTTGCTGATTAAGTCTCAAATGCTCAACTGTGATAGCCAGTTTCATTATCTGATTATTATTATTATTTTATAATTTATTTATCTACACTTCAGATGATATCCTCTTTCCCCATTTCCACCCCCCAGAAGCCCCTTATCCCATCCCCCATGCTCCTATTTGTATGAGGGTGTGCCCCCACCCATCCATCTACTCCCGCCACCCAGACCTCAAATTTTCCCACACTGGGGCATCTAGCCTTCACAGGATCAAGGCCTTCCTCTCTCACTGATGCCTGACAAGGCCTTCACTACATATACAGCTGGCTCCATGGGTCCCTCCATGTATGTTCCCAGGCTAGCTGTTTAGACCCTGGGATCTCTGGTTTGTTGGTATTGTAACTTTTAAATGGAAATAAATCCCTTTTTCTTCCCAATCTGATTTTGGTCAGTGTTATATCATAACAACAGAAAAGATAACTAGGATACTCCCTAAAGAGATACTATAAATCTGGGAAGGACGGTACTGACAGGAACAGCTGGCTTGGAGTGAAGGTCAGCAGAGGGCTGCTTTGCCAATGACAGATCACACCTTGTTTTGGCAGATGCAGCAACAGATGTGTAGCTGATGGAGATCAGGTTTCTAAGATTTTGGGATGAGGAGTACTAGATACTGACTCTTGAGAAACAACTCTGCATCAAGAAACACAATGAGACAACCAAACATTTTACACTTCAGCAGCTTTAAGATTTAGTCTAAAATTGCACAGCACTAAAAATGCTATTATCAATGAACGTTTATTTGAAGTTTCAGTATAACACAAAACTAGAAGTTGAGTACATAATGGCAAAGATTTAGTGACATGAACATTTTTAGAAAAGTTATATATGTTGGTGAGCTATGTTCTTCAAATGTCTACTTCCCAAGAATCTGCAATGTGTCCTTCTTTTTGTCTTTCTGAAATGGTCCTCATGAGGTGTGTAATTACTTCTACATTTTAAACAGTTCTTTTGCAGATATTATAAGTAAATTTAAAATGTATGGTGAAACTATTTACTTTTTTGACCACTGGCAGAACAATGTTTATTGTGTTTACATTCAAAATATGACCTTACAGATTTGATTTGGTTTGAAAAATCAACAAACTGATAAGGTTTTGAAAGCAGGGGAGATCTGGCTTCTTTGAATTCTGGCATTGTTCTCTATTGGTTGGCATGGGCTGTGTCTAGTAGTTACTTATCATCTGTCCATAACTCATTCAAAAGGAGGAAGGTAGAGAAGAATTCAAAGACAGCTTTAGAAGCAGATACAGTATCTGATGTAAGAACTGCATCTGTAAACATACTTTGAGCTATCTTCAATGGTGAGACTGTTTTCTGTTGCACATAAACTTGTTACTGATGCAAAGGTAGAAAGTGGGGTTTGTCATCTGTACCTCTGAGAATTCATTGGTTCTTTTTTTTTTTTTTTATTTTAAACTTTTTTTTTTATTAGATCTTTCATTTACACTTCAGATACCATCCCGTTTCCCCATTGCCCCCCGTAGAAAACCCCTATCCCATGCCCCCTTTTCCTTTTTGCATTTATACATTTTTTTAAGAAATGTTAATCATAGGCTTTATAAGTTTGGTATTGTTCAATCAGAGGTGTAACCCACTACCCAACCTAGATATATCAACTATCTTTGACTGGTGGAGATACATGAACATCTGCTTCCCTGTCTCCCCCCTCTATCTCTCTTTCATCACCTAGCTTCTCCTCTCCTTCTTCTTCTCCTCTTCTTACTCCTTTTCTTCCTCTCAGTACTCCTCCCACCTTAGCTCCTCCTACACATCACCCTTCCTGTTAAAAGGAAACTTTTCTCTCAAAATACAATTAGAGCATAATTATGCCTATTTGTACCAGTGAGGTACAAGATAGTCCTAATACCCAGTCCATCCTTTTGTTGACTAACCAGCACCTCTGTCATCTATCCTAACTAAAACACTTAGTTCTGAACCTGGCTTTTTCCTTGGCTTTAGGATGAATGTCAGCTGATGACCATACACTCAGATCTTTTCTCTCAAAGTAAATAGCTATAAGTTTTCAACCCCATCAGAAATCCAGAATGACTGAGTTGACTATAATTGTGGGAAGCACAAAGCATAGCTTCTAAAACTTAGCCAATTTATAGAGACCTCTGAACACCTGGACACTCGCTCTACTTCAAAACGTTGGAGCATCTGTTCTTCTGCCTTCTGGCCCAGGATCATCTGACAGACCTTAGTGCTGCAGAATTATTAAGGGCTGATTACTCTGTCTAGGCAGATATAATCAGTCGACTATTCTGCAAGTGTGTCCTTTTCTGGACAGTAATTTGTCTGTAGAAGGAAAGTGGCAATTTTTGCCTAGTGGCTGTCTCACCACAACTGGAGTAACTCCAAGGATGCTCAATTTCTTCTTAGAATTTAACATAGGAAGCTGTCCGGAGCAGACAGGTCTCTAATGAAAATGAACATTAATACTGAAATGTTTGTCATGTCAATTCTAAGGATTTCTGAAGTTTTGAAAACCAGCTATCCATGTAAGGTAATCTGGACTGTTGCCTGTTAACTCCACTCAGCTATTTCTAAATAAAACATAGAGAACACCCTTATAATAAACTCCAAGTCATGAATTTGCTATAGTCCCTTAACTCACAGGCTGACCATCTCAAATCAGTTAAAAAAGTTAAAGAAGGACTGGGTCTAAGCTTTGTATTCCTAAGTGTGTTATACTGGTACAATGCCTATGAGAGTAACAATATTCATCTCACTCTTATATCACTAAGAAGCTCATGCCAATGAAAACCTTAAAATTTGTAAACAAAGTAAATTGGTGCCATTTAAGAATTTATATCTTCATCTTGATATTAATTATACAGATTTCTACTAATAGGTTATGGCTATGCAATAAACCCTAGCCAATCCTCTCTATTCCGACAAAACCACTACTTTTCCCTAGGGAGACAGCCCAACATTTACCACCTTAGTCCCCATGCCCAGGGAATAGGGGCGCTGACTCATCATTAGCTTCTTCAAGCTGATTATGGGCGTTGAGATATTAGAAGAGGAGTGGGGGGGGAGAGCAAGTTGACAATCCTCTGATGCTGTGTCTTCGCTGCCTCCAGATGGAATTCACGGACCTCAGAGGTTTGAGCAGGTCTGCCCAGCTTGCTTGTTGAGTAGATACACCAAGGCTGATCATTCTGCAATATACAATTCTCAAAACAAATTTTAGTATCAAGATAGTTTTTTTTTTTTTTAAAGAGGGCTGACATTTTATTAAGAATGTTGGTTCTAACCGCTTTTCTATTTTTCCCCTCTTTTATTGGATATAATATTTACATTTCAAATTTTATCCCCTTACCATATTTCCCCCACCACCCAGGAACCCCTTATCCCATCCCCCCTCCTCCTGCCTCTATGTAGGTGTTTACCCACCTACCCCCAGCCTCCCTCCCCACCCTCAGATCCCCCCCCCTCAGTGCTCAGCCTTCAGGGTACCAATGATCTTGTCTCCCACCTATGCCCAACAGGGCCATCCTCCCCTACATATACAGCTGGAGTCATGTGTCTCTCCTTATGTGCTCCTGGGCTGGTGGTTTAGACCCTGGGGAGCTCTGGCTGGTTGGTATTCTTGCTCTCCTCACAGGGCCACCAGCCCTTACGGTTCACGGTTCCTTTAATTTACTCTCTAACTCCTCCATTGGGAACTTTGATCAGATTAATGGATAGCTGTGGGTATCTGTCTCTGGGTATGTCCGACTCTGAGAGACCTCTAAGGAGACAGCCTTATCAGGCTGCTGTCAGCTTTCCCATCCTGACATCCCTATCAGTGTCTATTTTTGGTGACTGCCTATGGAATGAATACCCAGACACAATGGTCTCCCTACAACCCACCCTTCAGATTCTGACCCACACTTTGTCTCCATATTTGCTCCCTTGGTTATTTAGTTACTCCTTCTAAGAAAGACCTAGGCATCCTCACTTGTTCTTTCTTCTTCATGAGCTTCGTGTCGTCTGGTAGTTGAATCTTTGTTGTTTCAAACTTTTGGGCTAATCTCCGCTTATCAGTGAGTAAATACTATGTGTGTTCTTTTGTGATTGGGTTACCTCACTCAGGATGATATTTTCTAGATCCATCCATTTACCTAAGAATTTCTCGAATTCATTATTTTTAATAGCTGAGTAATATTCCATTGTGTAAATGTACCACATTTTTTGTATCCATTCCTCTGTTGAAGGGCATCTGGGTTCTTTCCAGCTTCTGGCTATTATAAATAGGGCTGCTATGAACATAGTGGAGCATATGTCTTTGTTATTTGTTGAGGCATTTTCTGGGTATATACCCAGAAGTGGTATAGCTGGGTCCTCAGGTAGTGCTATGTCCAATTTTCTGAGGAACCGCCAGACTGACTTCCAAAGTGGTTGTACCAGCTTGCAACCCCACCAACAATGCAGGAGTGTTCCTCTTTCTTCACATCCTCGCCAGCATCTACTATCACCTGAGTTTTTGATCTTAACCATTCTGACTGGTGTGAGGTGGTATCTCAGTGTTGTTTTGATTTGCATTTCCCTGATGACTAAGGATGTTGAGCATTTCTTAAGGTGCTTCTCGGCCATTCGAGTTTCCTCAGTTGAGAATTCTTTGTTTAGCTCTGTACCCCATTTTTTAATGGGGTTATTTTGTTGTTTGGCGTCTAATTTCTTGAGTTCTTTGTAAATATTAGATATTAGCCCCCTATCAGATGTAGGATTGGTAATGATCTTTTCCCAATCTGTTGGTTGCCGTTTTGTCTTGTTGACAGTGTCCTTTGCCTTACAGAAGCTTTGCAATTTGATGAGGTCCCATTTGTCGATTCTTGATCTTAGAGCATAAGCCATTGGTGTTCTGTTCAGGAACTTTTCCCCTGTGCCTAGGTATTCGAGGGTCTTCCCCAGCTTCTCTTCTAATATTTTCAGTGTACCTGGCTTTATGTGAAGGTCCTTTATCCACTTGGAGTTGAGCTTTGTGCAAGGAGATAAGAATGGATTAATTTGCATTCTTCTACATGTTGACCTCCAGTTGAGCCAGCACCACTTGTTGAAAATGCTGTCCTTTTTCCACTGGATGAATTTAGCTCCCTTGTCAAATATCAAGTGACCATAGGTATGCGGGTTCATTTCTGGGTCTTCAACTCTGTTCCATTGATCGTCCTTTCTGTCTCTGTACCAATACCAAGCAGTTTTTATCACTACTGCTCTGTAGTACAGTTTGAGTTCCGGAATGGTGATTCCCCCAGAGGTTCTTTTATTGTTGAGAATAGTTCTCGCTATCCTAGGTTTTTTGTTATTCCAAATGAATTTGTAAATTGCTCTTTCTATCTCTATGAAGAATTGATTTGGAATTTTGATGGGTATTGCATTGAATCTGTAGATTGCTTTTGGCAGGATAGCCATTTTTACTAAATTAATCCTGCCAATCCAGGAGCATGGGAGATCTTTCCATCTTCTGAGATGTTCTTCAATTTCTTTCTTGAGAGACTTGAAGTTCTTGTCATACAGATCTTTCACTTGCTTTGTTAGATTCACTCCAAGATAATTTATTTTATTCGTGGCTATTGTGAAGGGTGTCATTTCCCTGATTTCTTTCTCTGCCTGTTTATCCTTTGAGTAGAGGAAGGCTACTGATTTGTTTGAGTTGATTTTATATCCAGCCACATTGCTAAAGTTGTTTATCAGGTTTAGGAGTTCTCTGGTGGAAGTTTTAGGTTCACTTAAGTATACTATCATATCATCTGCAAATAGTGAAATTTTGACTTCTTCCTTTCCTATCTGTATCCCTTTGACTTCCTTTTGTTGTCTAATTGCTCTAGCTAAGACTTCCAGTACTATATTGAATAGGTAAGGTGAGAGTGGGCAGCCTTGCCTAGTCCCTGATCTTAGTGGGATTGCTTCAAGTTTCTCTCCATTTAGTTTGATGTTGGCTACTGGCTTGCTGTATATTGCTTTTACTATGTTTAGATATGGGCCTTGTATTCCTGATCTTTCCAAGACTTTTAACATGAAGGGATGTTGAATTTTGTCAAATGCTTTCTCAGCATCTAGTGATATGACCATGTGGTTTTTCTCTTTGAGTTTATTTATGTATTGGATTACAATGATGGATTTCCGAATATTGAACCATCCCTGCATTCCTGGGATAAAGCCTACTTGATCTTGATGGATAATTGTTTTGATGTGTTGTTGGATTCGGTTTGCGAGAATTTTATTGAGTATTTTTGCATCAATATTCATAAGAGAGATTAGTCTGTAGTTCTCTTTCTTTGTTGGGTCTTTCTGTGGTTTAGGTATGAGTGTAATGGTAGCTTCATAGAATGAATTGGGTAGTGTTCCTTCTGTTTCTATTCGATGGAATAACTTGAAGAGGATTGGTATTAGGTCTTCCTTGAAGGTCTGAAAGAATTCTGCACTGAAACCATCTGGCCCCGGACATTTTTTGGTGGGAAGATTTTTAATGACTGTGTCTATTTCTTTAGGCGTTATGGGACTGTTTAGGTGGTTTATCTGCTCCTCGTTTAACTTTGGTACCTGGTATCTATCTAGAAAATGGTCCATTTCCTCCAGATTTTCCAATTTTGTTGAGTATAGGCCTTTGTAGTAGGATCTGATAATTTTTTTAATTTCCTCTGTTTCTGTTGTTATGTCTCCCTTTTCAGTTCTGATTTTATTAATTTGAATGCTGTCTCTGCGCCCTTTGGTTAGTCTGGCTAAGGGTTTGTCTATCTTGTTGATTTTCTCAAAGAACCAGCTCCTGGTTTTGTTGATATTTTGTATAGTTCTTTTTGTTTCGACTTGGTTGATTTCAGCCCTGAGTTTGACTATTTCCTGCTGTCTACTCCTCTTGGGTATACTAGCTTCTTTTTGTTCTAATGCTTTCAGGTTTGCTGTCAAGTTGTTGATGTATGCTCTTTCCACTTTCTTTTTGTGAGCACTTAGAGCTATGATTTTTCCTCTTAGTACTGCTTTCAATGAGTCCCACATGTTTTGATATGATGTGTCCTCATTTTCATTTAAATCTAAAAAGTCTTTAATTTCTTTCTTAATTTCTTCCTTGACCAAGTTATCATTGAGTAGAGCATTGTTCAGTTGCCAAGTGTATGTCGGTTTTCTGATGTTTTTGTCCATGTCAAAAACAAGTCTTAATCCATGGTGGTCTGATAAGGTGCTGGGGATTATTTCAATCTTTTTGTATCTGTTGAGGCCTGTTTTGTGACCAATTATATGGTCTATTTTCGAGAAGGTACCATGAGGTGCTGAGAAGAAGGTGTATTCTTTTGTTTTAGGATGAAATGTTCTATAGATGTCAGTTAAGTCCAATTGGTTCATAACTTCTGTTAGTTTCATTGTGTCTCGATTTAGTTTCTGTTTCCATGATCTGTCCATAGCTGAGAGTGGGGTGTTGAAATCTCCCACTATTATTGTGTAGGGGTGCAATGTATGCTTTAAGTTTTAGTAAAGTGTCTTTTATGTATGTGGGTGCCCTTACATTTGGGGCATAGATGTTGAGAATTGCAAGTTCCTCTTGGTACATTTTTCCTTTGATGAATATGAAGTGTCCTTCTTTATCTTTTTTGATTACTTCTGGTTGAAAACTGATTTTATTTGATATTAGAATCGCTACTCCAGCTTGTTTCTTGGGACCATTTGCTTGGTAGATTGTTTTCCAACTTTTTACTCTGAGGTAGTGTCTGTCCTTTCCACAGAGGTGCGTTTCCTGAATGCAGCAAAATGTTGGGTCCTGTTTACGTATCCAGTCTGATAGTCTATGTCTTTTTACTGGAGAATTGAGTCCATTGATATTAAGAGATATTAAGGAAAAATGAGTGTTGTTTCCTGTTATTTTTGTTATTGGCATTGGAGATATGTTTGTGTAGCAACCTTCTTTTATGGTTTTTGGAAGATTACTTTCCTGCTTTTTCCAGGTTGTAGTTTCCCTCCTTGTGATGGAGTTTTCCACCAATTATCCTTTGAAGTGCTGGGTTTGTGTTGAGATACTGTGTAAATTTGGATTTGTCATGGAATATTTTGGTTTCTCCATCAATAATGATTGACAGTTTTGCTGGGTATAGTAGTCTGGGCTGACATTTATGTTCTTTTAGAGTCTGTATGATATCAGTCCAGGATCTTCTGGCTTTTATGGTCTCTGGTGAGAAGTCTGGTGTAATTCTTATAGGTCTGCCTTTATATGTTACTTTGCCTTTTTCCCTTACTGCTTTTAGTATTTTTTCTTTGTTTTGTACATTTGATGTTTTGACTATTATGTGGCGGGAAGTATTTCTTTTCTGGTCTAAACTATTTGGAGTTCTGTAGGCTTCTTGTATATTTATGAACATCTCTTTCTTTAGGTTAGGGAAGTTTTCCTCTATAATTTTGTTGAGAATATTTACTGGTCCTTTAAGTTGGGAGTCTTCCCCCTCATCTATTCCTATTATCCTTAGGTTTGGCCTTCTCATTGTGTCTTGGATTTCTTGTATATTTTGGGTTAGTAGCTTTTTGTATTTTGCATTTTCTTTGACAGTTGTGTCAATGTTTTCCATGGTATCTTCTGCACATGAGATTCTCTCTTCCATCTCTTGTATTCTGTTGGTAATACTTGTATCTATGACTCCTGATCGTTTTTTTAAGTTTTCTATCTCCAGGGTGTTCTCCCTTTGTGATTTCTTTATTGTTTCTACTTCCGTTTTTAGATCCTGCATGGTTTTGTTTAATTCCTTCTCCCGTTTGGTTGCATTTTCTTGTAATTCCTTAAGGGATTTTTGTGTTTCCTCTCTAAGTGTTTCTATCTGTTCTTTGAGAGTGTTATTTATGTCTTTCTTAAAGTCCTCTATCATCATCATGAGAAGTGATTTTAATTCTGAATCCTGCTTTTCTGGTGTGATGGGGTGTTCAGGGCTTGCTATGCTGGGGGAGCTGGGTTCTGATGATGCCATGTAACTTTGGTTTCTGTTGCTTACGTTCTTGCGCCTTCCTTTTGCCATCTGGTTAATTCTAGTGCTACCTGTACTTCTGTCTCTGATTGAAGCCTGTCTTTCCAGTTGTCTCGCTTTTGTTTGGTCTTCTAGGAGTCCAGATGTCTTTGTGATTTTTTCCAGCTGCCCTGATTACAGTGGTATCTCTAGGATGCCTCAGGATATGGTGCCTCCAAGGTAGCAGTCCAGCTAGATGTCTGCTGTTCTGGGTGCAGTGTCTCCTCTTGGATATCTCAGGGTATGTTGTCTGACACTCTGAGTTCAGTTGTTCCTCTGTGGCTCTGGGTTGAGCGGACCTTCCAGTATGTCTCAGGTGGAATCCGGGGTCCACACAACTGCAGACCTGGTAGAGGTCTGGTCTGGGACTCAGACCCTGCAGGCCTCAGATTGCAGGAGGGGCGAGCGGCAGAAGGGGCGTGCTAGCGCTGGCTATAGGTTCTATGGATCCCCCAGAATGTGTCTGGGGGGCTCCTGGGTGCACTTACCCGCAGGCCTCAGACTGCAGGAGGGGCAAGCGGCGGAAGCGGCGTGCTAGCAATGGCTATGGGTTCTATGGATCCCCCAGAATGTGTCTGGGGGGCTCCTAGGTGCACTCACTCGCAGGCCTCAGACTGGAGGAGGGGCGAGCGGCGGAAGGGGCGTGCTAGTGCTGGCTATGTGTTCTATGGATCCCCCAGAATGTGTCTGGGGGGCTCCTGGGTGCACTTACCCGCAGGCCTCAGACTGCAGGAGGGGCGAGCGCGGAAGGGGTTTGCTAGCGCTGGCTATGGGTTCTTTGGATCCCCCAGAATGTGTCTGGGGGGCTCCTAGGTGCACTCACTTGCAGGCCTCAGACTGCGACTTCATTGGTTCTGATCTGAGAAGCCATGAATCTAAAATGACAGATGGGCAGCAGTAGAGACAGATTCTTTTTTCTCCATTCATCTACAAAGAGATGATGTGGAGAAGAAGGAACTGGCTGTGGAGAAGGACATGTCCTCTATGAGTGACATCAATAAAGGAGTGGTGGCTTCAAACTTCTTTTCCTTGGACACTGGTAGAGTTATCTTGTTAAGCATATATCTCTGTCAGTTGGAGACACTGAGATTGATTTTATAATTCCTCAAATGATCCTCTAAAGATGGCTTTGAGGAACTGTGTATGTGGTTCATGGCAGAATGACTGATTGGCAAATATAAAGTGGGGCATGTTTTATCTTCTGGAATGTGGTGTTTTCAATTGACAAAGTATTATGATCTGATATTGTGACTTCAGTGCTCTACAGGATTTAATCTGAAGACTTATTAGCCAGCCACTCTCCTTAGAAACACTCAGACATGCACTTTGAATCCGGCTAATAACTATCCCTTTCCTGTAGTCCTTAGAGACTCCCTGATTTAGGGCTCAATTTAGTTTTCCAAGGTTCTGGATTTATAAGCATGCTTAATTGTTTCCAAGTTTATGTTGGGTAGGAGCAGAACCAAATGCCTTGTCCTCTCTTTAATTAGCATGCCAAATGGTATTTTTCATTGTGCAATACATCAGTGCACCTTGCTGGGCATCTTGTGGGCAGAACCAAGACACATTGTACAGCACGGAGCTCACTCTGCTCTAGTAATGTTTTATGATTGTTGTAATACTGCTATTTATTTATTTCTTTGCTTAGGCTAATATGCACAGAATTCATATCAAATGTTCTTGAAAACAGACCTCCTTTGAAAGCCAATTAAGTTTTCTTTGGTTAGGAGTCAGTTTTAATAAGGCCGCATAGAGTAGCTGAGAGGAAAGGGAGCTTAAATGTGGTGAAGAATACTGAAGAAGATACCTGGAAAAAAATGGAGTGAGGATGCCAGGAAATATTATGAATCAACCTATGTTGGGAACAGATATTGAACACTCCTCTTTATGGCCAAGCACAGTTTAACATTCATTCCTGAATTTCACCTTGTTCAATGCAGTCAGCTGTGGTGTATCCATCTATAATTTATTTATGCAAATAGATAAAGCAAATCCCAGGAGACTTTTAGAAAAGACCTTCTGAAATATCTCAGTGTTTTATCATTTGCAAAGTATTTACATGCTCCAGGGACATTTTTTTTTTTGCTGTTCTAGAGAGTACTCAAAAATGTTTTTAGTAGTTTGGGAACATAGTAAATTATTTGTTCACATTTCATACCTCCTGATACATTGTACAACTGATACCAAAGATTCACAAGTGATGCAAATAAGGGGGTCTAAAAAGATTATCAGCGTAAGTCGAATATCATTCTAAGGAAACAAAAACCTTCTGTTATTGGTATTAGTAGTCAGACAGATGAGCGTTAACTGGGACAGTAAGTAGTGTTTCCATCTCTTTTCCTTTAGTTTTCTTTGTTTTATTTCTATTCATTGTTTGTTTTTATTAATATATTTTCTACATACCAAGAGTTTAGGAAACATACTATTGACCAACATTGATATTACATGGATAAGGATTTCACTGGTAAGTTTGAGATGGATGTGGAATAGTGAGAGCTTTTCTAACTTCTTGCAGTATAGATTGCCAGGCTAATAATTAGAGTGGTTGTATTGTGCCATAGTGAATTATCAGCAGTTGTCAGCAGACCATTCTTTAAAAAGGTTGAGATGAGGTAGATTATTTTTTAAAAGACAAAATTGATCTGGAGTTACATAAAGTATTTTGAGCAGAGTCACTAATAAGAAAAGTGTCAGGGACTTGGTAGAGATCTGGTGGACAGGTGTCCTTGCTGAATTAATTTTGTATGAGGTTATGGTGGCCTTTTCTAAGGTTAAGTTTCTGTCAAAGTCTTCTCTAGGTGTAATAACAGTAGTCCCAGACATTCAGGAATGAGAACCTTTCATTACTTTTGACTTCATTTATTTTTGTTGGCGTTGACACTCCACTTTGATCCTGATCAACTTTTACAGAATTGTTGGAAACCCACTTCTTTAGACTTCTGCAAATGTTGGCGTGCTTAAAATTATATGTCAACCTGATATTGCTAAAACAGGTTTTGGATCCAAAATAGGTTCTAAAATCAATCTTATAATGCACACACAAGGCAAAAAGTAAATGTTCCATTTTTAAAATATGACCAGTTCTTTAAGAAAATAGTAAGGGACAATGAGATATTATTCGTCTATTAAATGTACTTAGCCATATTGTTTCATGGCAGCCAATTCATAATTTGAAACAGTGCTTTTTACAAAAGAAACTAGACCAGAGATGTGCACATAGCCTACAATATGCAATGTTACCTTGAAACATAATACACAACCAGCTCTCCTTGGAATAGAGACCACGGACCACTGCTCTTAGAAAAACTTTTTAAGGTGATCCTTGGGACTGGGGCATCTCTAGACTTTCAGCTAAATAGCAGAATGTTTTTCAGGGTTACACAAACCCCAGCAAGCACTTGCAGGTTGAGTAGTGTACAGATTCCAACTACTCTTTACAGATTTATGCTTTTATGCAGACCTCAGCAAACCCTTCCAGGTTAAAAATTTCTCTTGTGGTTTTCTGTTTAGCATCATCTCTTTTTCCTCGTTGTCACTGTAGCTAGATCCTGAGCACTAAGGTTTTAGATGACAGCCTCTTGAAGAAATACTTTGAATTTAGATAGCTGTCTGGATTTGAAGAGACCCATGTTATTGGTCCACAGTATTCATCTGACTATCAGGAAACAGTCAGAACTTGTGCTGAAGCATCATCTTAGTGAGGAAGATCCAGAGTCTTGACTGCAGATTATCTTTGACCTTTAACCACAAGTTAAAGGAAGAAGTCCATCTGGGCATGGTAGTACAGGCTTTAAATCCCAGAACACAAGAGGCAGAGACATGTGGTTCTTTGTGAGTTGTAAGAACATCCTAGTCTACAGCATCTACACAGTGTGACACTGACAAGAACAACAACAATAGCTAATAGAAACTAATAATAATAAAATAAATGTAAAGAGAGAGATGTGTTCTTCACACAAGGTTCTCTAAAGGAACAGGAACAATAGAATACATATATATTAAAAGGATTAATTAGATTGGCTTCCCATATGTGGTCTGGGTAGTCCAAATATGGATGTCTCACAGTGGAGAAGCTGAGAATCTGTACTCTGTGTTGGAATTCCAGAGAAATTGATTCTTATTTCAGGGAAGATTGGTTGCAGCAGTGGGATGGATGGGTCACCAGTGAGAGTGAAGGCAAGCAAGTAAAATGGTTCCTTTCTCTCATGCCATTTTCTGTGGGCTGCCACCAGAAGGCGCTACCCAGATTTAGGGTAGGTCTTTCTGTTCCAAATAATCTGATTAAGAGAGCTCCTCTTAGGACCCTTTGTTATAGTTCATCCAACATACAGTCAAGCTGACAATCAAGATTAACCACCATGAAGACCATGACGGAAAACACTGATTCATTCCTCCTCAGCTAGAAACTGTGATTAATAAAATGTTGCTAGAAAGCAGATGAAAAATTCAGAAGTACAATAAAAAAAAATCAGTAAGAAAATTAAGATTCCGACATAACAAAACAAACAGCAAATAGGACAAATGGAAATGTTGTAAATTAAAAACAGTAAGTAAAATTTAAGTTACCATGGGAAGTATTGCCAATGATTTATGATGGTTTGTGGTTTACGATGAAGAAAGAACACCAGGAACTTATGACGTTATCATAATGGAAAGAACAGCCAACAAGAATGGCTGCAGCATTCAGCAATTCTAGGACATGAACAAGATTCTAAAACAAAGAATCCATGCTGTAAATGGAACTGGAATTCAAGATAGAGACAGAGTAAACATATTCAAGAAAATTATAGCAGAAGCATCTCTAAACCTCAGGAAAGCTATGGACTTCAAAATACTGGAACCATTTATAATCCCAAATATACATAACTGGAAAAGAAATTCTTCACCTTTAAAATTATAATTAAATGATAAGATCAAAGAATAAAACATCAACTAAAAGCTGTAAATTGTCTTTATATGAGAATATATCAGGATAATTCCAGACGTCTCAGCAGAAATAACCAAAGCCAGAAAATTATTTATTCAGTCTATGAGAATAAGTAACTGCCAATCAAGAAGCAGAAAGCGATCCTTTAAAAATTGATTGAAAAATAAAATCTTCCAAAATAGAATGACTCGTGATCCTGGCTTTATAGCCAGGATTTCCAAAAGCATTTAAAGAAGTCTTCTGTGCAGAGAGGATGAAATGGGATCCAAAAACAGGAGAATTGAGAAAAGAGTAAATACCATGAGGTGAATATCTGAACAGCTGAGAATTATGAAAGAAGCAAGCATGTTCACCTCAATGAACCAGAAACCCAAGGGTTGGGTAAGACAAAGAACAAAACATATTATTATCAAACCAGCCAGCCAAGGAGCAAAATCACAGGGCTCAGCAATTCACAATAAGAGCTCTAAATGTAAACAGTCTTTATTTGTCAATAGGAGACAGATTACTAGATTGCATTATAAACAACATCTGCCTATTGTCTGCAAGGAAGACATTTCCCTTGTAAAGGCACACAGAGACTGAAGATGAAAAGAGGAAACACAAAATACCAACCAAATCTGGAAGGAAACTGGGAGTAGCCTTAGCCTTTCTCAGATCTGACAAAACAGACTTCAGTCCAAGGTAGAAAGAAATGAATGAAGACACTAGAAGGCAGAAAGATTCCACCCCCATGTTAATGGAGTAGCAGAATTAATATTGTGGAAAAGTCTACATTATCAAAGACATCTATGGGTTTACAACAGTCATCAAAATTCTAAACATTCTTCTCAGAGAATGAAACTCTAAAATCCACTTGGGAATCTGAAAGACTATAAATAGCTAAAGTTGTCCTGGGAAAAAGAGCGTTGCTGTACATACCACAGTGTCTGATTTCAAAATTTCAATTGATACCACTGAGCCATAGCAACTGGGCTAGAGAGATGGCTCATCCATGAAGGCTAGGCTCACAATCAAAAACACAAAGCCAACAGGTACAAAAATGGCAACAAAGGACAAATGAGATCATATGAGATGAAAAATTTCTGCACAACAAAGAAAAAACAACCCACAAAGGGAGGAGAAATCTTCTAGCAGCCAGCCTTACCAAGCTTGTATTGAGAAGATACTAAAAAGTTATATGGCAGAAAAGGAATCTTATCAGAAAAAAAATCAGACAGTTCTTTAAAAAGACAAATGGCCAATAGAATGTAGAAATGTTCATCATCTTTAGCCAGCCACTAAGGAAATTGAAATACATATCAAAACTATATGGCAACCGAGACTTATCCTAGTCAGAATGGCTTTTATCAAGAAAAACAACAAATGTTAGTGAGTTTAGTGAGAGCATAGCATTGTGGGATATCAGTTAGTTCAGCTATTTTGGAAATCAGTGTAGAATGTTTTTAAGCATCTAAAACTATCAGATGATCCTTCCATCCACACCTGGGTCTATGATCCCAGTCAGCATTTATCATAGATGTCTACTTTTATTGCTGCTATATTGTCACAGACAATAGCATTTACAGAATCAGCTTAGGCATTCATCAGTGAGTCGATAAAGAAAACGTAGCACACACACACAGTGGGGTATTATTTAGCCTCAAAGAATAACCAAGAACACTTGCATAAACAAATAGCACAAGCAATGTAAGCTAGAATTAGAATGCTAAATATTGTGTTTTCTCTGATATGGGAAACTAGATCTTTTTTTTTCTTTGATTCTAAATTTCATTCTCATGAGATTTCTGGGAATTGTTTTATTTTACTTGGGCTGTTTTGAATTTTAGGATATCATGATAGTAGTTGATCAATTCAAAGGGGATTATTGAAAACTGGGTTGGGATGGTGATTCCAAAAGGTAATAGCGGGTGACTATCCTTAAGGCACTTTATAGAGATGTAAAAAATGCAATAACCAAAGCCATGATTTTGACAACGAATGCATGTTCAGAGCATGTACAAGTGCAGTAAACTGACACAGCTTTGTGGTTGCAAAACCTAGGGTAATCACATAGCTGACAAGGATTTCACTGCAAAGCTTACACTTTGGAGAGTAATGTTGGGAATGTTCTTATATAAATAATCTGTGGGGCTGGAGATATGGTTTAGTGGATAGGAGCCTAAACTGCCTTTACAGGGGATCTGAGTTGAGCTTCCTGTACCCCATCAGGTGACTCACAACTGCTTGTTAATCCAATTCCAGGGAACCTGGCACCCTCTTCTGGCCTGTTCAAGCACCTACACTAATGTGAACATACACACGCAAGCACAGTTAGAAATAATTAATGAGCAGCTGAAAGAGTCAGATGCAGATACTAGCACCCAACCAATGAACAGAAGCTGGGGAGCCCTGTGGTTGAATTGGGGAAAAGCTGGAAGAAGCTAAGGAGGAGAGTGGCCCCATGGGAAGACCAGCACTCTCAACTAATCCCTGAGATTTTTTAGACACTGAACCACCAACCAGGCAGCATACATCAGCTGATATAAGGCCCCTAACACATATATAGCAGAGACTGCCCGGTCTGGACTCAGTGAAAAAAGATGCACCTAACCCTGGAGAGACAGTAGGCCCCAGGGAGGAGATTTCGTGGAGTGGGATGTGGGTGTGGGGCCATCCTCTTGGAGACAAGGGTGGGGCAGGGTGGTGGTGGTGGTGGGGAAGACCAAGAGGAGATGAAGACTGGACTGTAAAAAGGAATTAAAGAATAAAAAGAAAGGAATAATTAAAAATTAATATTTAAAGATAATTTATTTTATGTATTTCCTATTTCCCAAATCTAGATCACTGTGTATTTTTTTTTTTTTTTTTTTTTTTTTGCTGAATTCTGTTGCTTTATAAAGGCATGGAATTGACTCTTTCTTTTAAACTGCTGTGATAAACTGTCCCATGCTTTCGTTAGAACGTACACCACAACGGACAATTTCGGTGGCTTCGGTTTTTATCCAGCACTCAAGTCACATGGGCATCTTGTTATAAACTTGGATTCAGAACTTATCTGACCTTAATCTTAAGGAAGGGGTGAGCTTGTGACTTTGCATTTCGAGAAAGCTCCTGAGCTGCCCCAGTGCTCCCTTGAAGATGCATAACACCGCTGTGTGATTTATGAAAGCTGTTGTCAGGGATGTACACATTAACTACCACATATTCATGATGAACTCAAGCCTTGGCTATTGTATAACATATTCTGCTTTATTCCCAGTACTGTTCTGCTTGGTATTTCTTTGTATGATATTAATACAGCTGTGTATTAAATAAGCCTGCCTCTTTGCAATGGAGGGATACTACTTCCCTTGTGAACCTTCTAGAACAGACACTGTTTTGTCTGACTGGACTGAAGCTTCTTACGTCAGATTCCTGTTGTATTGCTTGCTCTAGTCTTAATAAATCTCTTCCCCGAAGGATGATTTTATTTGATTTAGTCTCCTCTCCCGTCTCTCCCCCAACCTAACACAGGCTGACCCTGTCAGCTTCTCCCAGGTTGAGGCAGCTGCTAACGGTGCCCCTCATCACCCTTTTCTCCTGTGTCTCTGTCTAATCTCCTTCAATCTTTATCGCCTACAGACATTGTGATGTTATTTGTTGCCATCCCTAGATAGTCCGGGATGATCTAATCATAAAACTTTAAAGGTAATCATGTCTGAATGTATCACTTTTCCTTACAAACAGTAGGTCTGTGGGATTTAAGACACGATAGTTTTGGGTAGCTCTTATTCAATATTCTTCAATGGTAGTATTGTTTTACTACAAACAAAATTTTCTTGATAGATACTCGTCCAGTGGTTCACTAGAGAGTCAAAGAATATCATAAAATGTAAAAGAAAGAGACTAACGTGGAATTCTTGGATTTGGGGCTGTAATTATAAGTAACTATCACACTAGAGCTAATATTTATTGCTATTTTACATTATGCCAAGACTGAGGTAAGTTTTGAACTTTCTGTTGTTGAAGAGATGATCTGAGGACCAATAGCACTGAGGTTACTGAGGATATGGTTAGAACTGCAGAACTCTGGGCCTTACATGGCACCTCCTCCATCAGAATGCGTTTTACCAAGGTCCCCACTGCATGGTGAGTGTTTTCCATTTTTAGAGAACCCTTTGCAGTAGTAACTTTTATTTAAGCCTCACTGTTGAATAGTGTAGATACATTCAGGCCATAGTGCTTTGAGTTTGGGAAACTTGTTCAAAGATGTGAGATTAGCACCTCACGGGTTCAGAATCCACACTTTCCTAGATTGTACTATTAGCTATCCATGGTGTTCTGCCTCTTCCCATGGCAAATGATAACATTACTCACCAGGCAGAACACAGTTTGGCTTCTACTGTCTCTCATAAGTCTCAGGTGTTTTCAGCTTACTGTAAGCTTCACTGGACTGTTCAGTTTTTCATTACCAACCCTATAGGGCTCTCCCCAAACCAGCATTTCTATATAACATCCATCTTCACTAATGTCTCAGCTAAAAGTGATCAGTCAATTGCTTGAATGTAGGTTAATGAAATGAATTTTATGTTGCATAACGTTTTAAAAGTGCCAATTAGAACTCTAAAACAAGTGTAACCCCTGCCACCTGCCTTCTGTTCATCCATATAGATAAAAATTTTGGCGCGTGTGTTCCGTCTTGCAAGAGAAAACTGTCTGGGTCACAACTCACTGTCTGTGAACGTGGCCACAAGAGTTCTGTGATTTTTCTGTCTTTCAATTAACATCTGACTATTGATTTATTCAATAATTTCCTAGGACTTGCTAACAGGCACGCCAGTTCTAGGAATAGATATTCTCATTATATCTCTTTGAACATTAAAACATTTCATCTCAAGTCTGCTTTCATCCTAAAGGAAAGCCACAGATTCTCCACACTAAGTTTCTTACAGGTACAGGGACCTTTCCTTTCAAAACCTTGCAAAAAAAAAATCAAATCCTTCATTTTCAAAGATTTTATTTTTGACCTACTTTATAAGCTGGGATGGCAGAAGCAAAATTCTAACATTTGCAAATTTGATGTATACCCATCATGTCTTATTTTCCAGAATTTTCTTATTTGTTAAAAGTTATATTCATTTTACATATAAGAAAACTGTAGCTCAAAAGTATTAACCTGGACAGAAGCCAAAGTCAAGAGTCAATAAAAATCTGTAAAATTCTTGGCTGAGGAATTTATGTTCATTTATCAAATGTACCAGATTCAGTTTGGTGCTCTGTGGGCTAATCTTTTTTTTTTTTTTTTTTTTTTTTTGGATATTTTATTTACACTTCAGATGCTATCCCTTTCCCCATTCCCCCCCTTAGAAAACCCCTATCCCATGCCCCCTTTTCCTTTTTGCATTTATACACTTTTTAAAAAATGTTAATCAAAGGCTTTATAAGTTTGGTAATGCTCAATCAGAGGTGTAACCCACTACCCAACCTAGATATATCAACTATCTTTGACTGGTGGAGATACGTGAACATCTGCCTCCCTGTCTCCCCCCTCTTTCTCTCTCTCATCACCTAGCTTCTCCCCTCCTTCTTCTCCTCCTCTTCTTACTCCTTTTCTTCCTCTCAGTACTCCTCCCACCTTAGCTCCTCCTACATATCACCCTTCCTGTTAAAATAAAACTTTTCTCTCAAAATACAATTAGAGCATAATTATGCCAATTTGTACCAGTGAGGTACAAGATAGTCCTAATACCCAGTCCATCATTTTGTTGACTAACCAGAACCTCTGTCATCTGTCCTAACTAAAACACTTAGTTCTGAACCTGGCTTTTTCTTTGGCTTTAGAATGAATGTCAGCTGAAAACCATCCACTCAAATCTTTTCTCTCAAGGTAAATAGCCAGGATTGGCTATGAGACTATAAGTTTTCAACCCCGTCAGAAATCCAGAATGACTGAATTAACTATAATTGTGGGAAGCACAAAGCATAGCTTCTAAACCGTAGCCAATTTATAGAGACCTCTGAACACCTGGACACTCCTTCTACTACAAAACGTTGGAGCATCTGTTCTTCTGCCTTCTGGCCCAGGATGACCTGACAGACCTTAGTGCTGCAGAATTATTAGGGCCGATTAGTCTGTCTAGGCAGATATAATCAGTCGACTATTCTACAAGTGTGTCCTTTTCTGGACAGTAATTTGTCTGTAGATGGAAAGAGGCAATTCTAACAATAACATCCTAACAATAAACTCCAAGCCATGAATTTGCTATAGTCACTTAACTCACAGGCTAACCATCTCAAATCTGTTAAAAAAGTTAAGAAAGACTGGGTCTAAGCCTTGTATTCCTAAATGTGTTATACTGGTACAATGCCTATGAGAGTAACAATATTCATCTCACTTTTATATCAATAAGAAGCTTGTACCAATGAAAACCTTAAAATTTGTAATCAAAGTAAATTGGTGCCATTTAAGAAATTATATCTTTATCTTGATAATAATTGTACAGATTTCTACCAATAGGTTATGGCTATGCAATAAATCCTGGCTAATCCTCTCTATTCTATGTGGGCTAATCTTAAGCAGTCTTTATTTATTCATTTTAAAACTCAACTTGGAGACAAACATCTATCTGCAGTTGCTCCTTGACCTTCAGGTTGTTTGAAGATTGTATGGCTGTGTTCTACTCTCTTCTCGGTTTCCTGAGTCTCAGACATAGGTTGTTCATCAGCTCTTTATAAACTATCTTCTACCCCATGGCAGAGGATGATGATATAGTTAATGCTTTTCAGGAAAAAAAGGTTCTCATCTAGTGTGACAAGTGTACAATGCAGCTGCAGATATAAGCCTGTGACATCATAAGCCACTCAATGCCCTTCTCATCAAACACTGGGGAATAAACCTATTTGTTCATCTCATTCTTGTGTTAGCATATAATCATGTAATAGCCCCAAATTATTTCAGATCTAACATGGACAAGACCTTTGTTATGAGTTTCCTATCATTTATGCATAAGGATTCATTCTGAACAGTATTAGTACATTGCCTTTAAAGAGCCATATGATGATACACCTGATAGTCTACCATTTTGGAATGGCTTGGTATTTGGATACACCTGAAGCTTTGATATATTGTGAGATATACCTTTCCTGTTGGTGAAGATTCATATTGAAAGATGGGGTATGACCTTATGGAAGAAAGACAGTTGCAAATTTGATTTAATGCTGTTCTTATAGGTATGCAAAATATGATGTGAATTAAGTACATTTCAAAGGAAATCAGACAATCCAATTATCTGAAGCAAGATGGGGACACACAGATTCTTGCTCTATGATTCATTGCTTAGGCATGTGTTGAGGATAAGTGGTGATTGTCACTAAGTCCCTCCTTGTCTATTTAAGCCTCCAGGACCACTTAGATAATTACTGCCTTTTCTATTTTTGAACTTATAACAATTATAATCAAAATCAATGTGCCTGGATTTTCATTGTCCTTGAAGATTCAATTAAGATTTGCTGAAACTTTGTCTGAATCATGTTGTGAAGGTCAACATGTTTGCCAGTTTATCAGGAAACTTCTGACTACTTCCTGCTCAGTCAACTGTAGCTCTGATTTCTTGATCTTTCTTCTACTTCATTCTTTATGCTCATGGCTTTTCTTCTCCATCTTAGTGATTTCTTTCTTTCATTTCCCTCAGCAATAACTACCTAAGACTGTGGAATATAACATATTCTTTGAACCAGCAAGCTGATATAGTGATGAAACCGAGTAACAACATATAAAATCTAAAATGGAACAGACATTACTATAACACATTTTTTGCCATTTTTCTATTTTAATTATTTTCCCATTTCTCATTTATTATCTTGTTCCTTTTTTTTCATCCCAAGCTTTTCCATCTTTACTAGTTTTCAGACAATACTTCTTTTAAGGTTCCTTTAAGAATGATTTCCATTCACTATGACCACAATGTTCATGTTGGTTTGCAAAATCATGTTTTTAAGTCCTTTGGGACCCTGCTCATTTTTATAAATGCTCTTTGCTTCTCAGTTATTTAGATCCCATAACCATTATAGGTCAGCTTTAAAGTCCAACCTTTGCCCACTTTTTAAAAATGATCTACCATTTACCTCAATTGACTCTTTAAGTTGACTCTGCGTTTGTTTTCTTCTGCCAATTGATCCATATCCATTCTCTATGACGTGCTTCACTACACCACTCCCCAATGCATCTCTAAAAAATCCTCCTGCAGCAGACAGGCATAGAAAATAGCTCAGCAGGCCGATGACTCCAGTTGGTTTGGGCTAGGTACACCTGGCACAGCCTGGCAGTTTAGCTTCTCTACCTGCCTGTACTCAGTGAATATAACTTCTCTCCAAAAATGAACCTAACGATCTGTTAGCAACCTAGAATACCCACGTACACTGGGCTACATGTACACCCTACTCCCAACGATTTCTCTCCCCCCTGACAACCACCAAACTGAATGATTCTACTTAGCTTTACTTTCCTCATGCCCAGGTTGAGACCAAAAAGGCCAGTCTGGCCTGGATTGGTTTGTATGCATGTACAATCAGGCAAAACTGTGTCCTTTCCTGAACTTTTAGGGAACGTGGTCTATTTAGCATTTTATGTCTATGTATATTATTACAACCAGAAGCATTATGGGAAGAAACATGAACAGTAGAAAAATGACTATGTGAATTATTAATAAAAATATAGAATCATACAAACTACACACCCCTTAGTAATGATCCCCTTTCTTCCTTTAGATCACATTAAAGTGGCCTCCAGGTCTTTGAATTGTCTTGTGACCCACCAGTCTAACATATTGCTTTGTTTAAAAAAGGTTTCCTTACTTTGCAATATGTATGGGCTTTTATTTTATTTTTAAATAGAACCTAGAGACACTGCTTCAAATGCAGATCACCAATAACACTATGACACACAATGTGACCTTATTTTGAGATGAGATTGCTAAGATACACCGTGAAATTCTGTCTTCTGGATATGACATGGCTGTTACACATAGGAACTCACAGTAGCTGTGATCAACTTGAAAATGCCCTTCACAAGATTAAGGCAGTTTAAACTCAAGCATAGATGGGGTGAGATGGGATCCTAGGGCCCTATCTTCCATGAGGAGCCGTTGGCAGATATTGGGTTTGGGGGAAAGGGAGTAACTTTTCTCTGGGGATGCAGCCACTTGCAGATTGATCATATTCTAGTGTCTGGCCCTACAAAGATGCCAGTCTAGGCAGCATAATTGGACTCGCTGGTTTATGAAGTTGGGAGGGAGGTGGTTTTATGAGAGAAGTGGGAGGAAGAGACTGGTGAGCGGAAATGATCATGACATATAGCACACAAATGGAATTTTCAAAGGTTAAAATGCTAAAAGGGTTAGGTATGATGAGGTCATCTTAGTGTAAAGTGGGCATTTAACCAACTACGATGGGTGTCCTTATTTATGGGGAGATTTTGACCCATGTTCCTACAAGGAGGATGGGATGTGAAGATGAAGGCAGTCCCCGAGATGACTTAGTAGAAATCAATGAATATTCTAGATTAACAGCAAGCTATTAGCATCTAAAAATGCAGTATGGGAGAGATATTCTTTCGTGGCTGCCAGAAGGAAGGGATATCAATGACATCACGATGCTAGTCTTTTAGTTTTGAGGAATGTGAAGCCTATAAAACCCTGCTGTTTAAGATGCTCGTCTCACTATGTCTTGCTATTTAAAGGCAAAACAGACTTATGTTCACCCCTTAGTAATTCAGTGCTGTACTTTATAATTTATAAATATCTAAAAGATTGACTCTTATCATTTCTGTCTCTCTCTCTCTCTCTTTTTATTTTATTTTATTTTATTTTTTTTTTTGGTTTTTCGAGACAGGGTTTCTCTGTGTAGCCCTGGCTGTCCTGGAAACTCACTCTGTAGACCAGGCTGGCCTCGAACTCAGAAATCCGCCTGCCTCTGCCTCCCAAGTGCTGGGATTAAAGGTGTGTGCCACCACCGCCTGGCATCTGTCTCTTTATTAATACCATCTATATTTCATGATCAATTGTTAAGTCCACCATTTGATCCCCTCAAAATTAATTAATTTATTTTTTTCTGGATTTGTGTTGCCCATTTCCCATGGGGCCTCTCTCTCTCTCTCTCTCTCTCTCTCTCTCTCTCTCTGTCTCTCTCTTTCTCTGTCTTTGCTATTATGTGATAGTTTGTATGTGCTCAGCCCAGGGAATGGCACTATTAGAAGGTGTGGGCCTGATGGAGTAGATGTATCACTTTGGGTGTGGGCTCTAACACCCTCATCCTAGCTGCCTGGAAGTCAAATGTTCTGCTGGCAGCCTTCAGATGAAGATAAAGAATTCTCAGCTCCTCCTGCACCATACCTGCCTGGATATTGCCATACTCCCACCTTAATGATGATAGACTGAACCTCTGAACCTGTAAGCCAGCCCCAGTTAAATGTTGTCCTTTGTAACACTTGCCTTGGCTATGGTGTCTGTTCATAGCAGTAAAAACCTAACTAAGACATGTTACTTATTTGATCGATGACGTGGCTGAATCAGTGTCTGTTCTGGCACCATGTAGCCTCCAATGTCTCCACTTAGTTTGTTTCTCTCCTATTTGTCTTCTAGTTTAGCATGTTGCTTTAGCTCCTCAGTCAATATAAGCCACTTCCCAGCCAAAAGATGCCCTTTGCACCTCAGTAGTGAGACTTCCATCATTTGTCAGTGGTGGATGGACGACTTAGAGGATGACCTAATAGTTTCAGTATTTTATTTTGCATCCAGTCAGAGATCACAGCTTGAAAACTTTCATCTCCAGTCGTTTCTTAAAGAGGTATAATTTTTCCCTGTTTTGTTGATATTCCCTGGGATGACTACTCTTTTCTGAAGGGAATTGTAGGAGGAGTGGATCAAGGGAGAGGGGAGGTGTGTGTGTGCGTGTGCGTGTGCGTGTGCGTGTGCGTGTGCGTGTGCGTGCATGTAGACTGGGAAGAGTTTAAGGGAGGGGAAACTGCAGTCAGGCTATAATGTATGAAAGAATAAAAAAAAAGAGGTGTGATTTTTGAAGTGTGTATAATACTCCAGACCTTTAGGTAAGTATGTGATTTTTTTTTTAAATAACCTTTTTTTTTCCCCCTAGAAACTGTTCAAAGGGAAGAATAGCTAAGCTCATAATCTCTGTTTTATTAGATATGACTACAAAGCTCCTTAAGCAAGGCAAACTTCTATGACTTTCTGGCACCTTGTGTGTAGCTGAGCACATAGGTATCAGGATGCATTCACCATGCTCAGATTGTTCTTGAGTCTGTGGCTTGCACAGTCTTTCCTGTGACTTCTGGAAGTTTCTTTGCTATGCTTTCTCCAAATCCCTCTGTAAAACTTGTTGCCCTTCTATTTCATGTGTTTACTAACACCAGAGAACTCCTTGTCCCCTTAATTGCTAACTCTGCTCTCTGCATGGTTTTAGACTCGTGAAGTGCTTCTTATTGTGTTTTCAGATAAAAAGTCAGTTTCTCTCAAGAAGAGCTGTGGAGTTCTTTTGTCAATGGCCTATATTCTGGTCTGCCTTTTTCTCTGGGCAGAAACTGTGATACCGCCTGCTGTCTCAGAGGGAGATTTTGACAGCATCTCATCTTCTCTTCTTGCTTTTCCAGTGTAAGAATCCCTCTTATGCGCACATTTAGAGCGGACACGATAGAGCCTCAATGTTATTGAATCATCATTCTTCAGGTGGACCAAAATGGCCACATGGAATGGAGCTGCTGGGTAAATCCACAGCCTCATGTATGCAGCTGGCTGGGTAGTGTTGTAGAAAGTTTTAATCCAAATTCAGGGGTTGTACCCTGCTTTTGGCCATTTAGTTCCAGTATCAAAGACACACACAACCTTTATACTTACAAACTTGTATGTGTAGGCTAACCAGGCTGACTCTTATTGGCTGAAATGTCTTATTTAGTCATGGTAATAAGACTCTCCTACCACAAACTTCATTAATAATTGCTTAATTATTGTATAGAACATCAATTCTTAACCTGCGGGTCATAACCCCTTTGGGAGTCAAGTGACTTTTTTTTTTAGGGGTTATATATCAAATAGCTTGAATGTTAGATAATTATATTATAATTTATTACAGGTAGCAAGATTACAATTATGAGGTAGCAATGAAATTAATGCTATGGTTGGGAGGGGCTCATCATAATATGGGGAACTGTATTAAATAGCTGTAGCAGTAAGAAGGTTGAGAAGCGCTGGCCTAGAGTAGATGGTATGTATTTAAGTTGTCACTGAGTGTTTCATATCACAAAGAGAATAGCCATTTTTTGCTGAGACCAGGATTTGCTGAAAGGTAACTAAACTTATCTTTTGATATTCATGATCTGAGTGAAATAGTACTTTGATGAGTGAGGGTCTGATGAAAGGGAGATAGTGAGACAGGGGTTGCAATAAGTGGGCACCACAATGGGAAATACTGGGAGTGCCTTAAAAAAGGAGAATCCTGAGGTCCTAACCTGGCCTTCTACTGAAACTCTACTATGTACTTGAACACTGATCTGCTTTGTGATTTTTATATAATATTGGGTTTAAAATTTTTCTATTGTTTGTATCTCCAGGACTTTCTGAGATCATTTGTATAACAGATATAAAGCTTAGATTTCAATGTTATGTGTGTGGCTACCATATTGTGTCTCATGGTAGAAGGGTAGACTTGAGCCATACTGAAAGAGCCCACATAGGAGAGCAGCAAGCCGGGGTAATGAAACCCTAGAATGTGAGGAAAGGAAACTGAATAGCTCCCCTCACGTTGAGTATGAAAGGGAAGACACTCTACTGAACAGGAGAGGAGAGGGTGTGTAAAAGAATGGGCCTGGCTTCTCTGCTCAGTGTAGGCAAGTGGACAGAGAGTCTGCCCTGCTCCAACAACAAAGGGATGCTTTAAAATTAATGGTAGTGACTCAGCACAAACTTAATGACTGACAGTACATCTAGCTTACCTTCAAGACTCAAGGATTCAATGCAAGATCCTTCTTTCAGGTCTGATTCTGCTCTGAATAAACCATTATTTTGCCAGAAGGGCTGGAGATGTGGCTCAGCCACTAGAGGCACTTTCTGCTCTTGCAGAAGACCCATTTTTTTTGGGTCCAAGAACCCATTTTGTGTCTCACAAACACCTGTAGCTCCAGTTTCAGGGATCCAACATTTTCTGCTGACATCCTTGAGCACTGGACATGCACACAGTGCACATATATACTTGCGGGTAGAACACTCATACACACAAAACAAAAAATACATTTCACAATCTTATGAACAAAAATTGGCTAGAGGAAAATTATGAATACAGAGCCATTTCAATTTTCAATACTCAAAATTGTTTGCAAATGAGGCTTCTACTGTAATGTACATGACTTTGTTAAACTCTGACTCCAGAAATTAATCTCTCATTGAGTCCCAGGCAGAGCTGAACAACTGCTGCTCATACAAGTTTCTTCTAACTGAACACCAATCCTGGGAGTGTGAGTGGTCTCTGAGTGAGGACATCTGAAGTCAGCCAGTGTCTGAAAGTGAGTAGAAAATGTTTGAGCATTTCTTTAGGTGGTTCACAGCCATTCCTCAGTTCACAACAATCCTCAGTTGAGAATTCTTTGTTTAGCTCTGTACCCCATTTTTAATAGGGTTATTTGGTTGTCTGGAGTCTAATTTTCTTGAGTTCTTTGAATATATTGGATATTAGCCCTCTATCGGATGTAGGATTGGTAAAAATCTTTTTTTTCCAATCTGTTGGTTGCCTTTTGTCCTATTGACAGTGTCCTTTGCCTTACAGAGGTAGGGAGATTAAAATAGAGCATATCTGAAGGCAGCAATTGCTCACTACAAAATTAAATCTATTCCCTAAGACTGAGGACTCCACCTTTTACATTTTTAGTGACATTTGTTGGCAAGAGCATTGGTATTCCCTTTCCTTTTGGGGTGATGACACAAAGGTCTAGTGTGGTTTAAGTGTGAAGTGATGGTCGTATTCCTCTTTTCTCTCACTTCATTATTTATGTAACGATTTACGCCTCCGCTCTGCTCCATTCTCACACTGATCACAATGCTATTTGAGTTAACATTTATAAATAAATTATTCCAACAATGGATTAAGTACAAATTAGTTGACATCACTGTGCATGCATTTTGGTAAACACAGAATGTGCTGCTGAGAATTTTATGCTAATAGGAGCTCTCCATTGCTCTGATCATGGATGTTTTCTGAATAATAACTCACAGCCTCCTTATTACCCTTAGGTTTTTTCCAGCTCCATAGATTTCAATAAAGGTTGATAGAAGGAAATAAAAGAGGATTCGTAGCTGAAATCATGTACAAGGCACACTGAAATGGAAAATACACACCCATGACTTCTTTTCCTAATGAATTTTAGTTTGACTGCCATCAGTAGATCACTTTTCTGCCTTTAATGTGGCTGGACTTTCAAAACCTGCAAGGTTGAGCATACTCTTTTTTTTTTTTTTTTTAAATTTATAACTCTTTTTAAAGAAATCATAATTCAAGGGAATTTGAGGCTCAAGTATCATGACAAGAGTAATTTACTTAAAACATGTGCTGTGTGCATCTTTTATCTCCTCCATTCCTCTCCTACTCCTTTTCTTCCCCACTCTGCCTTTCTCCTTCTTTAACAGATTCAGGTGTAAGGATACTCAGTTTCTAGAACCTTCTGGCTCTGTCCATATCCCCATATGAGGAGAAAGTTGGCCTGAAAAATATGACTAATAGACTAGAATTTGGTTATGATTAAAACAATATAAACTGGAGAGCTGGAAGGCGAACTGAGCTATAGGAAGGCATGTTTCTGGAACATATTGGAATTTTTCTTTGTCCATGAAAATAGGAAAGGTTTCTGTAAGAGCAGCTATCAACAGCTTTTTGGGTCTTATATATGCCAGGCTCAAGAATCTGTGTTCCCAATAGCCAGAACTTCCCCCCTCCACAGAACCCTGATGCAACAGTGTTTCAAAACCAAGGATAGGTCTATGCATATATTCCTTTATCCACTTAAAGCTACCTTGGGTTACTTGCCTAAGTTTGCCTCATCTATATGTAAGGGTAATACCGTGACTTGCAAGGTTACGTGGAAGATTAAATCTGACTCTTCAGCATTCATTATAAAGATGGCAGTGTTCTTGCATTGATGAGTTGATGTTAAGTTGGCGGCAACTCACCTTCAAATCCCACACAATGTCTCTCACGTGTCATCGTAGCCCAGCTCTCTAAATATAAGAAATGATTTAGCATTGTTTATTCATGTTAATAAAACACCCCTTAACGTTTGTTTCAGCACTGTTTGTAGTTCTGCGCAAATCCATGGTCATGAATTTCAAGAATTAATGGAGGACAAATAAGTTGGCAAGATTGTAAGTGCCTGCATTGTTGTGGAAACTTTTCAAGTGAGTGCTGTTTTTAAAATGCACTCAAGGCCATTGACATAAGTGTTGAAAGATGTGGCATCCTCAGCAATGAATATTTTCGACTGCAGTTTTCTGGAAAGTATGGTTTTAAAATCTAAAATAGCTACCGGGCAGTAAGGCTTGTGTAAAACGTCTATTTGGTTCCTTTGTGATTTTTATGTTCACTGAACAGAGGGTGGAACCTAGGGTCACATGCATGCTACTCAATTCTCTGTCACTGATCCAAACCCCCAGCTCCATTTCTATCTTCTTTGACTATCTTGTAACTTTACTGAGATTAGTTGTCCTTTGGAATGTATGTATTCTGTTCCTCAAGGGCAGATATAATAGAATTATTTTTATAGTAGGCTAAGGATTAAATGGCAGGGCATTGGTAAGCCACTGCATCACTTTGACTACATTCCCAGCTTCTCCTGTAGTTTTTGATGCTGGCCAGAAGTTTCCTTCTTCTCAGGTCTCAGGCCTTTCACTGAAGCTGTTTCATTATTGAAAAGAACTCAGACTCACTTAAATGTTATCAATTAAATTAATGTGCACACAACCTTTCCAAGGAAAAATTACTTTACGTTTCTCAAATGAAAATGAGTTTGATAATTCTGAAACTGTATTGTCAAGGAAATTGTCAAAGGTGGTCCCAACTGTCCCCAGCCCATAGTCTTCAGGATTTCATGTGAGTGTGATCTGTCATGTACTCCTGTGAAGAGTTTAGCAATGGCACTATGCAATTATATGGATGGCAGAATGTGGTTGTGATTCAAAAAGGCAGAACACTTGTCTACATTGAGAATCTTTTCCCTGATGGCTTGGACTGAGATGAATGGCATGAGATGAACACCACAATGGGATGCTTATGGGGAAGGTGTGCCATGCTGTGATGCTCATGGGGCAGGAGTACCATGATGGGATGCTCATGGGGCAGGAGTACCATAATGGGATGCTCATGGGGCAGAAGTACTATGCTAGGATGCTCATGGGGCAGGAGTACTATGCTAGGATGCTCATTGAGTAGGAATAACATGATGAGGTGCTCATGGAGTAGGAGTACCATGGTGGGGTGTTCACGGGGCAGGGACTTCATACTGCTGGATGTTGTGTCAATCTCTGATGGACACACAACTTTCAGAAAGAAGACTCTGTTTTGAGCAATGCAAAGATGAGTCTGACAGCCCAAGAGAACTTGGACAACAGATGTACCCCAAGTTGAACCTTGAAGAGGTCAGTAATACTACAGCCCCAGGTAGGGTATTTATTTTAGTTCTGTGGAACCTGGAAACAGGTTCTAGCCAAGCTGTGGTTGGAATCCAGAGCCACACAGCTGCAGACACTATATAAAGATATTGCTATATATTGGATGGTTTGTAGCAATAAATTATACATGTATGTAATAAATATATGTGTAGTTTATAAAATATTATTAAATTTCCATGTATATTTACAAAATTTGTCACATGATCATGTGCTCTGCAACTAGTAAAAACTGTGAGTTTGATCCTAGCAATGGGGGATACGGTGTCCAAAACTGGCCATCTCCTGTAACTAGGCAAGACTTCCTATGAAGGGATTGGGACACCAACCTAGCTACAAAACTGTAGACCCACAAATTGTTCTGTTTGGAAGATGTGTAGTGGTAAAAGATGGAGCAGACTTTGAGGGAAAGGCCAACCAATCACTGGCCCAGCTTGAGACCCATGCCATGAGAGGTAGTCCTCCCCTGACACTATTAATGATATTTTTCTATATTTTCAGACAGGAGCCTAGCACCTGAGCAGCTTCACCCAGTAACTGTTGGAAACTGATGCAGGGGCCCACAGGGAAATATTAACTGGAGCTTAAGGAATCTTATGGAAGAAAGGGAGACAGGATAGAAGGAGCCAAAGGGGTCAAGATCACGACAAGAATGTCTACAGCATCAGCTAACATGGGTCCATAGGGGCTCATAGACACTGAACTTCCTATCAGAGAGCATAGATGAAAACGATGTAAGCTCTCTGCACACATGTAACAGTTGTGCAGCTAAGGCTTCGTGTGGGATTCCAAAAGCAGGAGCAGGGGCTATCTTTGACTTCATTGTCTGCCTTTGGATTGCTTTCCCATAACTGGGTTATCTTATCTAACCTTAATAGAAGAAGCACCTAGTCTTACTGTGATTCGATATGTCAAGGCTGGTTGATATTCTTATTGTTTTTTTCTGGTTGGCCTCCTTTGTTTTTGGAGAATAAGGGGAGAAAGTATGGATGGGGAGGAGGAGAAATGAAAGGGAGGGAGTGGGAGGAGAGGAGAGTGGAAACTGAGATCAAGAGGTAAGTATATTAATAACAATAAAATCACACACACGTGTATACATCTCTATCTCATCTGTCTATCTATCTATCTATCTATCTATCTATCTATCTATCTATCATCTCAGAGAGATGAGAGAGAGAGAGAGAGGAGCGAGCGAGCGAGCATATGAGAGAAACAAAAAGCCCATGAGTTGAAATGACAACTGATATCCATCCCTCATGTAATTTCAGGATTTTCTTTTGTGATGGAAACACTTAAGTCACCACTTAAAGACCAAGTATGTAGTGACAACTGAATGAATTTATTGGACCAGTGGTTTACATTATAGAATTAGAACTAACTTGGGTATATGACATTCTCATTATGAGAACCTTCCTTTGTACAATCTAACAATGAAGAGCTTGAGACAGATGTTAGTTCCATGAGAGGCATACATTATCTGTGAGATTAGAATTGTAATTAACGTTACAACTAAGTAGCAATACCATCACCTCTACTCAGCATTACGCAAGCCTTTTACATGTTTTGGGCTTCCTGAGGCTCATAAGTGCCTGGCTGGGGTTAGAACTATTTTTCTCAGTGACTGAGGAGAGCACATTAAATTCCCAGTAGAAACCAGCTGATTCATTTACATAATATTTCTAATCTCATCTGTTTTGTTGAACTGGGTGATCCATCAACAGGAAGATGACAGCATGATGCCGCCTGTTAAGTATACACCAATTTTCTCATCCATTAATGGAGTAGAGGAAAGTTAATATTGTTGTTTTCAAGCCAAGATATTGAAATGTGGGGACTTTGTAGTTTCCCTCTTATAAAAAAGAAAAGAAGGAAAGAAGAAAGGAAATCAGTCTATTCAGATAACACAAACAAATTAAATCTAGCCAATCTAGTTCATTTCATCTTACAAATATTGGTCCATCACGACTGGAACAGGATTGTTATGCCCTGCCTTTGTTGCATATTTGTATGAAAGATCTTATCCAGTAGGTGTCAGCAAAGTAAACTTAAAAGCAATCACAGGGGCTTCTCATGTGAGCTTTATCATGACTTACTGGTAAAATATAAGGATTTTTCTTTTATGGAGAAAGATAATAAGAAAGGAAGAGCAAGAGAAAGAAAATTCCAGATCCCCAAATGATATAAAACAAGAAAAAAAATACCTGTTTTCTTTTCCTTTGCTTTTAATTAAAAGTATATTCTGAAATATCATATAGGAAAACAGTCACCCTAAGACACAGGTGTACCAGAAATGTGCTTACAAAATATGATGTGCATAGGTTGCATAGGTTTCAAGGACTATGTGGGCATGTGCCTATGTCTGTTATTGTCTCAGACCCACAGGTGATGATACTCTAGCTGGGAATTTTCTGAAACACATGAAATAGTCACAAATATAAACACATGAAATAGTCACAAATATAAAACTATTTTTGTGACACATATATAAAACCATCTCTGTGAGCTGCATAGGACAACATACATAGGATGTGATGTGGAGAGCTAGCACAGGGCGGCCACTTTCAAGCTTCTTCTTCTGCCCTACAAGGGGCTATGAGGGCACTTCATAAACTCATATGGTTTCTTTAAGGAAGGAGACAGAGAGTCTTAGGTGACAAAAGGGAAGCTTGCTTCCCAGAGGACACAGAATCAGTGCAGCCTTATTCTGAAAACAATTCTGGGAGGAAGCCAGTGTCCCAGGGCTCAAAAAACAGCTGCTCAATGTAGAAACTCAACAGGCGTCAGGGCAGAGGAGTAGACTAGCCAAGTAGAGATGTGGAAAATTGTTTCTTTTTGTCTTTTAAGTTTTTATTGAGGTATAACGCAGGCCAGTAAAATACATGTGTTACAGATATAAAGCTCAACAGATGGAGTAAATAGATTTACAGTAGTAAGAATACGATTTTCTCCTACTGACAGGTGGGTTTGAAAGAGAAGTGAATAAGAAAAATATGTACCCCCCGAAGGAGCATCAAGTAAAAGAAGAGTTGAGAAGAGGTAGATCTTGGTGGCCTCTAGCTCATGACGACATCACAGCCAAACTTCCATGTAGACCCCACTTAGGTTAAGAGGTCATAATTCCCTCATTACAGTTTACCGTGATGCCTGATTCTGATGGCTGGTCTCAGCTGTCAGCTTGAGTATACTGACCAACATCAATGGGATTAGTAAGTCATTCTCATATGTGTCTGTACGGGTTCTTCCAGGGATCTCTATTCAAAGAAGCCCCACCTTGAATGTGCACAGCACCAATCCCACAGGCTGGGGTCCTGGGCATCACTGAAGAGGGACGGAGGAGGAAGCAAGCTATTGCAGGTCTTGGTTTCCCTTTCTCTGGCTGCACTGAGGTAGCAGTCTTCTCTTCTACAAGTTCTCATTGCCATATTCATCTTGGCCTCAGGCCCCAAACAAGAGAACCAGCTAATCACGAACTAAAATCTCTGAACCATAAGCCAGAATAAATCTTTCCTTTCTTGAACACTTTTTGACAGGCACTTGTCACAGTGACAAAAAGTCTGATTAACAATTCAGTATTCTCTGTTCTATCACCACAAGTTATTTTCATATGTTTTAAACATGCTACAGAAATAAATGTATGCATGTATGTTTTATGTCTCTTTCCTTTTTAAAAATAATATTTTTTGATAATTTCATATATGAATAGAATGTGTTTAGGTCATACCCCTTACCCCCTACGGTTCTTCTTCAAGTCCTGGGCCCCCTCTTCCATATTATCTCCTAACTTCATATATCCTCCTCCTCCTTCTTCTTCTCCTCCTCCTCTGCCTCCTCCTTTTCTTCTTACTCCTCCTTTCTCTCTCTCTCTCTCTCTCTCTCTCTCTCTCTCTCTCTCTCTCTCTCACACACACACACACACACATACACACACACTTTATACACTTATCCATCTAATATCCTTTTTCTTCAATTTCTAGTCTTTTGCCCCATAGTTTTTGTGGGGGGTTGTTTTGCTTTTTATTTATTCTTCTTGCATACATTACATCCTGAATGCAGTTTTCACCTCCTTCAACTTCTCTCAGGTTCCCAAAGAAACCTCCCAAACCCCACAATCTCTCCTCTCCCCTAGATTCACTCCTCCATTTCCAATCAGAAAAAAGCAGCCATTCCCAGGATCGCAACACAGCACAGCATAATAAGTTACAGTAAGACTAGGAACAACCCTCAAATCAAGGCTGGATGAGGGAACTCAGTAGGAGAAAACCGTGTCAGTGAAGAACAGGCAAAAGAGTCTTAGACAACTCCACTCCCACAAGAACACCAAGGTTCCAACAAGAACACAAAGGTACATAACCAAGACACATATGCAGAGGATGTAGCTTAGACTCAGACAGGCTCCATGATTGTTATGTCTCTAACCATTCCACTATAACACTGCTTAGTTGATTTTGGGGGCCATGTTCTTGTTGAGTCCTGAACCCCTCTAGCTCCTACAATCCTTTCTCCACTTCTTTTGCAGGATTCCTTGAGCTCTACCTAATGTTTGGCATCTGCTCTCATCAATGGCTGGATGAAATCTCTCTGATGACGATTTGGTTAGACACCAAATGTAAGAGTACAACAGAATCATTAGGAATCATTTCGTTAACATTTTTTTTAATTTTTATTTTTTGCCAGTTGTGTATGGTTTATTCTAGCTCTCTGAGATGTCTAACCTCTGGTTCCTGGCCATTCAGGTATTGTCAGGTGTAGGCTCCCTCTAGATAGCTCATCCTTTAAAGGCTAGACTCATAGCCCTATAGTTTTTTCATTTTTAAAAATTTTCCTAATTGGTGCTTAGAAGACTTTACAATTTCATTTTAGTTAGGTGTAAATTTAGGACCTATCTATTATGTATTATCTGTATGATAATAGGTGAGGCTAGATCTATGAATCAACCGAACAAGCATTTTAGGAGATAGAGTGTTCTGCTACAGTCTTTACATTTTCAATTCTAGCTAAAAATCATTATCAGAAATTGCTTGCATGTGTGAAGTTATTTGAATACAGAGTTAAACAATAAATATAATTTACATTGTTGGAAAGCATTGTTCGTATAAATAAGTAAGATAAATCCAAGTATCTATTTCGTATGGTTCTCCTAGATTTCACTACTCTTAGTGAAAAATCTCTTGGTGATATGATATTTACAACCCTTTGTTCTCAAATTTTATTTTATTTTTTAAGCAATTTTTGATGGGTTCTTCTATTCCATAAGAGTACTCATCCATCAAGTCTATTTTCCTGCCTTCTCCTCGTAAGTAAACTGAGATTCAGAGGACTTAAACAGTGAGCCAAACTTAGGGTTGAAGGTTCTGAAGGCAGCTTATTAGTTATATACTAGTCATGCTGGCACCTGATTGGAGACCCCAAACTTGAATTATAAAAGGATGCCTATAGGCTACTGCTATTTGACATGTTTTGACCTTGAAATATCATGCTTCAGCCTCCCTGAACTAGGTCCTCTTTATTTTGTCTTGTATCAAAAAAAATACATAAAGTCTTCCCTGCATAACAATTCCCCATGAACTGAACATACACCATGGGCATCAATGAAAAGCACTAATGAGGAAAAGAAACATGGTTCCTGATCATGTGCAACTCAATCTAGACAATTTTATGACTGACTTTAAAAAATACCACTGGCATAGGAATGGGCTTATACAGATGCATTCATATCTATGATAAGTCATGCAATTACAAAATCAATTACTATCCAGCTCTGGAATATTTTCCCCTATACTCTGTGTCCTCAGAGACATTACTTATTGTTTTAGTTTTTTTCCTTTCTTCTAGTTTTGCTTAACATTCTTTACACACCTAATTTCATCATTTTTAAAAAGAACCAAAGAGAACCTCCCCCCGTGACCATGTTCCCTTCTGTTGCACTCTACACTACTCCTCACATTCAGAGCCCACTGGAGAGTGCATGTTCTTCCTGCTCCCCTCTGATCCATCCCCCCAGTCTCCAGCATCCTTTTGTACTGATGCTATAGATTAGCCAAACACCTGTAAACATTGCTTAATTTGATGGGTGTTTCTTAAGGGAGGTGGTTGTAACTAAGTTGTAGGGTGCTTTCATAGCATGCATGAATGTAACCAGCCTATTTGTCTGTCCTGTCTGTCTGTCTGTCTGTCTGTCTGTCCTTTCCTGTTTGCTTCTTCCACACTAATCCTGTTACTTCCTATTTGCTCCTCCAATTCTCAGGTGAGCTGTCACTTCCCTTCTCCTCTGACCAGCTCGAGATGAGATTGAGATGTGCTCAATCTCCCTGTTCTCACAACTCCTCACCTATTCTGCCCAGATCTGTATATTGCATCCCACAGTGGTACTTGTGGGGGCAGGGATGGGGCTGTGCTTGTCAAACTTACAATCTTTGCCCTAGAGTTCAACAATGTGGGCAAATGGCTACAGTGTTACACTAAAGGTGGCCAGACATTTCCTTATAAACTTTGTTTTGAAAGGAAAAACATATAAGAGTTCCTTGGCTAAGAGATATGTTTTCATATAATGACACCTATCAGATATGACTAATTTTTGCCTACTGTTAATTTATTCCTTTAGATTCTCTCTTTACCCCCTCCTTTCCCAACTCTGCCATAACCAGAGGAGTGCATGACAAACTGTGGGTAGAGAAGCAAATGGATTTTGCACTTTTGAAAGTAGAAATGGAGAGGAAAAGGTTTCTTCAGGATTTTACTGAAGCCTGAAGGTCTCAGTGGACTGAAGAATCTTTGATGGGTTTTATGTCCTTTTTATTGTGGGGATTTGGAGGCTCTTGGTCTTCTCTTAGAAATGTCATCATTTTATCAACAGATAATATACACCAAACACCGCAGGATCTTATCTCTAGTGATGACATTGCTTTACGGATTCTCTCTCTCTCTCTCTCTCTCTCTCTCTCTCTCTCTCTCTCTCTCTCTCTCTCTCTCTCTCGTCTGTCTGTCTCTGCTCTGTATAACATAATTGCACAATTACCATTTCTTATAAATTTCTAAGAATTTGATCTTAGAAACAAATAGAAACATGATCAAGAACTAACTTCTCATCAAACTAAATTACTCAAATTGTTCCTGTGGTCTTCCACAAAGGAGTGGTATTGTGTCTATGATTCTACACTCCTTATAAACAATAGGCCAATTTATCTCTCACCTGTCCTGAAATACATACAGATATCATCGTCACCCACACTGAAAAGAGCAGAAAACAGAAACACAGAGAGTGGTAATACCTTGTCCAGTGTTACTCGTCTGGTGAATACTGAGCTCACCCTGTTTGCACTCAGTTAAGTTGTATTTAAGAATCTGGGCTCAGTTTGGTTCTTGTTGGTTTCTCTATATTCATTCCTTTATGTCATCGGATTCCTTGATCATATGGTGTACTTGTCACATTATAAACTTTCATAAATGTTTAATGCTACACAAATCCTCCAGAATTTTTTTCCTTCCACAAACAAAATAGCTTCCGTCTAGTCCATTTCCTTGAATTGGCTAAAATGAGACCTGTCTCATTATCTGCTCTTTCCCATAATAACTCTGGTGTCTGGTTAAGAAAAAGTCAAGAATTACATTGTAATACGAAGCCAGTATGTGAGGCATCTTTAAATTATCTGCTACAATACAGCTTAAGAACCATCCTACAGTCATGAGTCACAAAACAAACACAGACATCACAGAGCAGACTGCCAGAGCATGACAAACATTCAAATATAAATTACAGGAGGCTTTGCAGACTCAGCATAACAGAAAGTCCAATTAACAAAACTAACCATATGCCATCATCAAAATGGTTGGACACAGTAGAAAACACACACACACACACACACACACACACACACACACACACACACAAACTGCAAAGCAATGTCAGATGAAACTGCCAGAGAAACTGGAAGCAATGCCACACCGAGATGCCACTGTGATAAAAGACATTCTCTGTAGAGTCCTTTTAAGTGTCCCCCTAATAAAAATTGCCATTACAGGTATATACTCCCTCAAGCACCAAATAAATAACTGGAGACTACAGCACAGCACTAAGCTTTTGGGTCTGTTTTTGTTATTTTCTTCCACATTAAATTATCCGAGAATTTCATTTATTTGGTAGTGTTTTAAAAGGTGGTGTTGACAGCTGGTATAGAGCATGGACTTTAGAATCAGACACGCTGGGTCTAAATCCTCTTGGTGCTGTGTGCAAACTTTGTGATTTTACTTCAGGATATTGAGTCTGCATCAGGCAAAATGTAGACATGAGGGTAACACTCATTTCATTCTGTCAAATTGATACTAATAATGTACCTACAACATGTTTGTAGAGAATAAATATTGGTTCCATGAATTAAAAAAAAAACAGTTAGTATTTATTTTTTTAAAGTTATAGATGTTCCAGGATGTAAATTGAGTTGATAGGGGTTCTCCCGGGGAGTCATTTGTACTAGACTGTGACGGGTTGATAATGAGCTTCGAAAAATGAAAGGAAAAAAATTTCAACTTTTCTTTGTTTTGACTTGTTGACTAGTTTTAGCTGAAAAAAAAAAAAAAAGGAGGAATCCATCTTGGGAGAGTTCTGTCCTTGGTATGTTTACTGTTATAGTAGTGACAATTGTTGGCTTGTTGCTCATTCATTCATTCATTCATTCACTCAATTAACATATCTAGGGAATCTTTCCAGAACTCGATACATTGTTGTAGATGCTAAAAATACAAAACTGCCTGAGACACAACTACCACCTTCAAGGATGTGACCAGCCTGTTGGAAGAGACACCCAGGAAGCAAATGCAATAAATAATATAAGAATAATAAGAATTAAAACTGACTCATGTTTTGAGCATTTTGAGAGGGCATATATTTGTTATGTTTATATGGGTTCAATACCAAGTCTTTTGTACCAGAGCAAGAAGGTTTGAAAGTGATCTTAGAAAAATAAAAAGAATTAGATATGCATCAGTCTAGTTTATCCATTGATGGTGTATTGTGAAAGTAATATGAACCACAGATCTCTGGGACTATTCAAAGAACTTCTAATTGCTTTCTAAAGGAAGAAAAATTTTTCACCTTTCTTGTGTTTTTTTTTTTTTCTTGCTAGTCCCAGTTTTGAGAGAATGACCAAATTAGTTTTAAGTGTAGATATTTAAGAAACTGTATGGACTTGGATTTTCCTGGACGGTAGTGTGACTTTTCACCAATTTTTCATGCAAGCTTCAGGGAAGACATTTAATTTCTTTGAGCATCAATTTTCACCTGCAATATCAGAAATATGTATTATTTTTTAGTTGTGGGCAGCAGGTGGGTTGTTTGTTTGTTTTATTTATTGTTTTGTAAGACAAGCCCCAAGAAATTGGGAATTAAAGTTACTAGATTACTCTTGGAGAGTTATAAAATTAATATACACTACTCTACAACAATATTTTACTAAGAAATTATGGCAGGCTTACAAGATGGTGGTTCCTCTAGTGCGCACTTCAGCCTCATACAGTGGGGGTGCTGAGATTTGATCCAAGTTTTTTATACTGATCACTTCTTTATTAAAAACATTTCCAGTCCTTTACAAAAAATGGTCACTAGAAGTAATGACTGCTGGGGGGAGAATTAGTCTCTCCTAGGACTGGGCTCGCTTATTGGTTGTCTAGTGCAAAGTGGTTAGCCTTGAAACCGTATGCAAACAAACAGCAAAATGGCCTCAGCCTAGTGTGTGTGTGTGTGTTTGTGTGTGTGTGTGTGTGTGTGCATGCTATTACACATGTGGTAAGTATGGGAAAGTAGAAAACAAGTTGTTGTTGCTAAGATAAGCTGGTGTTTCCATGGTAGCATATCTTGACTGTTAGTAGAGAAAAAATAAAACAAACAAACAACAAACAAACATCCACCCATCCAAGTTAAGGAAAGACTGAGTCCATTAAAGAGGCAAGTGCGATTCATGGGGTCAGGGAGTCTTTCACTCAAATGTTTGAGAGCCATTCCAACTGACTAGATGTAATGCGTATTTATAGAAAATACGTTAACTAAAAGAAGTGATGGTTGATTTTATGTTTCAACTTGACTGGGGTAAAGAATTCTTAGACACAGCTCACAACATTTTTATATATGTATACATTATCATATATAATAATTAGAGACAGGGGAAATAAGTACTGTTGTTTTTGTGTAAGTCCAAAGGCATAGACTTAGGAACACCAATGACATAATGGCACACTCTGTCAAGGCTAGATCACCAATATCCTTAGCAGGAAAATGGATGCAAAAGCTTATATGTAGAGGCCTTGGTAAGGAAGGCCAAGACACAGAAGGCCAAATTTGCTGTCACCCCATTGAGCTTTTGCTTCTACCTTCCTGCTAAGGATATTTGTGATCTAGCTTCTCAAGACCTTGGACTTGTGCCATTGACATTCCTAGTTCCATGCCATGAAAACTACTTGACTTCCCATGCCTCTTGTTTGTTGACAGCAGACTCTGGAACTTAGTAGATACTATAATCTCATAAGACTGTCTCTCATGCTGTATAATTTTCTATCATCTATCTATCTATCTATCTATCTATCTATCTATCTATCTATCTATCCATTTATTATCTGTCTATCTATCATCTATCTATCTATCTATCTATCTATCTATCTATCATAATTGCTCTGTTTCCCTGGGGAACACTGATCCAGATAGTGTATAAAACATCTCATATGAATTTTTATTATGACACTCAATTAACATACCTAATTTGAAATGGATCTAGGATTTGAAAGCCAGAAATGACCTCTTGTCGTGAACTCTACTAACTGGAATATGACCTCTCACACGTGTGTGTTCTTTTCATAGTTTTTTAAAGTACTATGCTAACAGATATCTCAATCGGTTATGTTGTGCCAAAAGGGATGGAGGCAGACAAGGCAAACATGAACTAAATCTTTTGTGGGCCCATGGTATTCAGGGCTATTGATAACAAGTCATTCTAGCATAATGATTCTCAACCTTCCTAATGCTGCAACTATTTAGTTCAGTTCCTTGTTTTGTGCTGACCCCACCATAAACATTTTCATTGTTAATCCATAATTGTAATAGTTTTACTGTTATGGATTTTAATGAAAGTATCTAATATGCAGAATATCTGATATGGGACCACGAAATAGGGTCATTCAATCCTCAGACAGTCATGACTTACAGTTTGATGAACCACTGCTCTAGAACAATGACCCACAGTATTTTAAAACAAGGCACTAAATTTGAAACACAGATCATCAACCAGACCTGAATATATTTAATTCATAGGCATAAAGTGTTTGAAAATGAATGTAGCGTCTCAGTTGTAGCTTTCGGTAATTAAGTACTATTGGAATTTTATTTTTTACAAAGAAATAGCTGTCATAAGAGTCTGAAATGACTAAATTGGCTTGCTGCTCTCAGTGCATATCTGAACAGATCTCTAGTGGGTTGCATGGTCTAATGGTATATGCAAGGAGAAGACAGTGGTTTAAGTAAAAATAATAAGCAAATGCCAACACTTATCTCTTTCTATAAATATTAGTTCTTCTATACATACATACACACACTCACAAGCATGCAAGGTCAACAATAAAAGAACTTAATATACAATAGCAACACTTAAAGGACTTAACAGATTATGGATTGTGCATATATATGAAAAATAATAATAAAAAAAGGTTATGGATTTGAAGGAAGTAAGGGAGCCATGAGAGGAATTTGGAAGGATAGGGCATGGAGGCTTTGTGAAGGAAAAGGAAGGGAATAATATCATTTTAATTAAATACATATTTTGTTATGCCTCTTCATTGGCTCTCCATCCTCCAGGGTATCTCTTGCTGTCCCTGACCTGAGTTATGATCCTGAGGGATGTTTTATGACTTTTGAGATGGTCAAGTGTCAAAAAAGAGTTTCCATTGTTATTTCGATGTGCTTGTCACTCAATGTGCAGAGCTATCTCTTCAGACAAGGAGTGAGAAACAGGAGTTGATATTTGCCAGGGCATCTCACAGTGGCAGCCATCAGTGTTCATCCAGCTGAAACCACAAGACTAAAAATAATCCAATTAAGTAACAACGGTATACCTTGAATTAGTGGCAGAGCAGATGGTAAAGTCTCCTCCAGTCATCATTAATTAATGCTCACTCAGTGCCCACAGAGAATGACTCTGGGTTTCTGCTTCCAGGAGATACTGGTAAAACTTATTTGAATAAAAGGAGGTGGTTTGGTCCTAAACTAAAAAAAGAGCTACCTTATAGGAACTGGAAAGTGTTGCACAAAATAAATCATGCCCGGAAATAGCAATACCATGGGCTTCAAGGGATTTTATTATTGCAACAGTGGATCTTGGAAAACTATGAGTTCTCTTGTTTAAGAATGATTTGCAATTGCTCATGTAACCCCTCTGTTATGTATCAGGCCAGCAGAAAGGTCCTGCTTTCCTCTTGTTATCTCCTGAGCATTTTAATTCTGTGAGAGCCTACCATATGTCTTGCATCTGTTTTCTTGACTTCTGAATGATACTGGCACACACATATGTAATCGTAATATTTAAAGTTTATAGCTCAATAATCTTTTCTACTCTATTTATGGATACTTGTTTTGCAGAGGATATAAATTTGGCACAAATTTTGGGATCAGTTTCCATAACTGAAATTTTTGCCTGTGATAGGTACAAAGTAGACACTTGGTTCTTGATTGCTTTCTTTGGGAGTTATGTTTTTATTATATACCCACAGCACAAATAAGAAACTTAAAATTTTCCTAAGCGTTATTTTCCCCACTGTTAGAATACTCCATCTCAGGCAGTGGTTCAAAAGTTGGTTTACTTGTTTTTTAATACATTTAAAACTGTACCACTAAACTCATAACTCCACTTTAAAATGTATCCAACTTCATAATTATTTTTGTAATAGTTTAAAAAGTATGCTGTTGAAAGCGGCTATCAGCTTTTGCAGCCATCTTGAACATATACCCTGACATGAGACTTGGATTACAATAGCCTACAACAGCTGAGCACACTCCGATAATCTTGGTTTAGATACCTTGGGTGTGTGAGATTAAAGGTGTGTGAGATTAAAGGTGTGTGAGATGAAAGGTGTGTGACTTAAGTGTGATCTAGAGATCAGATTTAGAGACAAGACCTAAGGGCATGATTAAAGGTGTGACCAAAAGGCATGGCTTAGAAGTGAGACATATAAAAGGCAGAGACAGACAGTAGAGAATCAGACATTAGGGAGACACAGAAGAGAGAAAGAGACACTTCAGAGAGTACAACTTGGAGTACAGCTTGGAGTAGGAATTAGGCATTAGGTAGCAGGCACTTGGAAGAGTAACTTGGAGAAAGAACTTGGAGGAACTAGGGACTAGGAACTAGGGACTAAGGACTCAAGACTTGGGACTTGGTGACTGGAAAGAGACTGAAGATTAAACAGGATTAAAACACATTCTGTCTGGTCTCCATTCTCGTGACTGCCCTCACTCTCTCTTGCTGAACCCCAACCCGCGGACTGGAGCGGCAGCTTGAGCTGGGATACAGCGGCCACCCAAACTCGGAGCACTCGGGCTTCAACATTTAGATCGGGCCATCAACATTTTTGTGCCCGAACGTGGGACTAGTGCGGCTCTCAACATTTTTTGCCCATTATCCACTCTTTACTTCCTGAAAATCGGCCCAGAATATGTTGGGGATACCAACGAGCATAGATAAAAAGCCCACCAGTATTATTATTTTATATTTTAAACAGGAATGAGCATGGCATTAACCAGCATGTATCTGAGAAGTTTGTTTATGAGAATGTGCACTCAATGTATTTCTGGTCTGCAGCCTGTTCAGTCACGTCTGCCTCCTATTTCCTATTCCTCAATGCTTGCTCCATCCTTCTCTGATTTAACTTTTCTCACTCTAATGTTGTGAGGTGTGAATATTTAACCTCTTGGGTCATTTTATTTGCCTGTTTCCCTACTAGAGTCTAAGTACTACAAGTAAGTAGTATTTGCCCATTGTTGCTTGTAGATTTGGGTCTAGATACTTAGAGGGCACACGTGTTTGTTGAATAAATTAATCGAGATAAGGAATTACTTGGCCAAACGTAATATGGAGAAGATCATTAAGCTCGGATTTGGAAGGCTAGAGCATGTTTGGTTTATGTGACAGATGGTGGCTGAATTAGAAAGTACAACTAAGGGTGATAACTTATACTTTCCAAAGCAAAAAATGATAAAGGATAAAGCAAGAGAGTTTGGGAATTGAGAGGTAAAGAGTTTAATGAGATGCACATATTGAGATTTAAAGGAAGAGGATGTGCTCTCTCTAGAATGGGATGAGTGTTTTCAGATATGAATGATCAACAATCTGTGATTGGGAAGATGGAAGAGACTCAAACCTTACTATTTCAGTCTTCAAGGAGGAACATGATGTAGACAAACCATTCAGGATAAGTGCAGGAGAAGAGATGAAGAATGGATGGAGGGGAAAAGTTCCATGACATCAGCTGCATTGGGGGGGATAGAAATGATACTGAACTGGGCAGAAATTGCTACTGATTGGATGAAAGCCCTGGGTGAAGCAGATAATGAGAATTTATAGTCTAGCCACCTGCTGTGGCTTTATTTCTTTTCTGATAATTGCTATGGGCTCAGAAATGGGGTGGAAATATGCAAAACCAGATGGTCAGCCCTTTCCCAGGTTGTGGTAAATGGCAGAATGGGCATGGAAGAATGATGAGGCATCCATGGTCGAGCAGGATGTAGAAATGAATAAAATGCCATCTAAGTTGGAGAGGACAATAGAGCTGTAAGGAGGGGGTAGGACATGGTATGTGAGGGCAGGACCTATGAATATGGATTCCACTTTATCCTTCAGCCGAAAGTTGACTTGTATTTCTCTTTGTATATTTTCCTGTATTACATGTAAATTTATATCCAAGGCCTGAGAGCACTTCTTAATTCGTTTAACATTTAGGCTTGATGTATACAGAATCTGGTCAAAAGTTTCTAGGACAAGGGTCACAGTACATTCTAAGCATTATGCCCTGGAACTGACAAACTCATCGGTATGAACTGCAGGGTGCAACTGGAAGAGAAGTGTTTGTCCTTTCTCCCTGCCTGTATGCATAATCTTAATATTCGATCTTACTATTCCCAGCTCTCTCCCCTCCCCCCCCTTTTTTTCATGTGCTGCAGAGTCTAGCAAAGCCGAGAGGTCTACAGCTCTGTTAACGTCTCAATTTCTTCCAATATAAAGAATATAATATAAAATATAAAAATATAAATATAAAATACTCCCTATTGAAGGGAAGCTCCGCAAGAGATAGAATATTATCAGGGAGGTGAAATCTTCTATCCATCTGGCAGTGAGGCTCAGTATGCATGGGTAATAAAGTACTCGAGGCATCAGGAAAACCCTAAAACTGACCAGATGCCTAGGCTCTTAATTGTCCGGCACTCTTGGAGAAGCTGAGCTGCATAGAAGAGGCTCAGAACAGCCTGGCCACCTGAAGGAGACACTCCCTAACCTGATGAGCTGCTTAAGAATTGTAACAGCAAACTCTAGATTTTTCATCTTTCAGAGCTGTCACCTATGCTGGCATGAACTTTTGGCTTTGCAGTTAACTAGATACCAGACAATACCCTAATTATAACTTGTACCTAACTTAGACTATGAAGTAAAGCTCAAATATAAATTTTATATGTCGTACTTATAGGTTACAGTATTCTCAGTATAGAGATTTATCAGGGAATAAATATAAGGATTCTCATACTTTCCTGTACTCTGGTATTATTCATTGTCCGTATTATTTCATGGCAAGATACATTTCAATATATTAGGAAATTTGCAATCTCTTTTTCTTTTTTTTTCTCCATTATTTCACATACCAGTCAGGTGACTTTTTACCAAACACTCATTGCTATGAACTGCAAGGTGCATCTGGAAGAGAAGTGTTTGTTCTTTCTCCTTGGGCATTTATATATAATTTTATATTAGATCTCCTATTTCCAGCTCCCCCCCCCCCTTTTCATGCACTGCAGTCTAGCAAAGCTAACTGGTTATAAACTCATCAGTTGTATTAGCTTGGGATGTTTTGTTTAACTCTGGGACCCTTAATCCAAATCTACTTGCATTGACATATGTCCGTGGCTATTTAAGAAGCGCTATGTCCTCATATAATTTCTATTGCATGGTCCCACGTAGGGTCCTAGGAGGCAGGTTAGACATTTTTATAAACAATGTAACTTGGGAGTTAGCAATGCCTAAGTGCTTGGTTTTAAGCCACACTTTTTCCTCATTATCAATAAGCCTCATTTGCTCAGGAGACTATGGCTCCATTAGACAAACTCTATTTTTTTCACTTGTTGCAGAATGCCTTTTTCTACAGTAAGTGGAGAAGGAGATGGGAGGTGCTTAAGAGGTTGTGAGGTTCAAGCTTCCTGTATTCATTTTGTTATCTTGTTTTATAGGTGACCCACCCACGGGCCAGAGAGGCAGTACTTATGTAATATTCTTTTTTTTTTTCCATGTAGACTGTTTACCTTTATTGTAATACAGAGGGAGAAAAGCTGATTAAAGCAGGATTAAAAATAAAAATGAGGCATTGTGCTAAAAACTTAAGTCTTCTTTAAGAATCATTTGTTTTAGAACAGTCTGGCTTGCTTGCTTCTGTGATAATTTGGATATTTTTTGTTAGCCTTGAATTATGCACATAGAATAACAAAAAAAATGCTATTATTGAATCACACTAGTGAAACAGTGAGTGCATTTTCATCAAAAGTCTAATCCTAGTGATGGAGCAGGGCCATCAGTCTAGTTCAACACCTCTATAATATTCTATTCACACCTGATTTTTTTTTCCCCATTTCAGTTTAGGATTTCCTCATTTGGGTGGGGGTAATTTAAAATTAAGTAGAATGCTCCAGAAAAGTTGAATTGTTTAGCCTTTTCTTCCCTAAGCCTTTACACTGACTTGAGTCACAGTCTGGGCGTGGTTCTTGGCAAACACCTGCTTCTGTAAGTGCTACGAGGACTATGCCTTCTAAAAGAGAGCAGGCAGCAGGAGAACGGGCTGAGCCTAAACACAATGAGTTATATAGTGTTCTTTACGTTCCAATATTTCTAATTTCTCTCTCTCTCTCTTTCTCTCTCTCTCTCTCTCTTTCGTTTTTTTTGTTTGTTTTTTGTTTTTTTTGGTTTTTTTTTGTTTTTTTCTAGACAGGGTTTCTCTGTATAGTCTTGGCTGTCCTGGAACTCACTCGGTAGACCAGGCTGGCCTCAGAACTCAGAAATCCGCCTGCCTCTGCCTCCTAAGTGCTGGGATTAAAGGCGTGCGCCACCACCCAGCCTGGCATATTTTTAATTTCTCAATAGCCTAAAGTGAAGCTCAATTGCTTACATATTTTCAACCTGTAAATGTGTCTTGGTTAAATTTTTTTAATGTTTTGTGTCATACAATTAATGAAAATATTTATATATACTTATATAAACCAAAATACCTACTCACCTAACTGCACATAGCATTCCATATTCTGACATTAGCTCTGAAAATTAAAGGAAGAAAATGACCAAATGAAGGGGACGGCCTGAGAACTCTCAGTAGCTAAAGTGACAAAGCCTGTTGTCCCCAACACTGGTTTATTTGATTTTTTTTCAGAACGCATTAATATTTCCAAACAAAATTGCTTCTAAAATTTAACACCAAGGGCAATCTCCATTTCGCAATTGTGTCAGTTATTGAAAACGTCTTCAGTGGTGTTACAAATGGCCTTGAGCTTCCCCAGATGTGTTCAGCATTTAGTAATGTGACTGTCTCCTAAAAAATTGCTCATCTAGTTATCTCTAAGCAGAAACAAGAAAAAGCCTGGAGAATTAATCGTCATGCTGTGTGTAAAAATGACTGCAGCAAATAGCTCTGTAAAATAATATTTTTAAAAGAGCCCCCCTTTTTTGTTATGTTTTGTTTAATGTCCCAGAGAACTTTTGAGCTGAAAATTAAGAGAAACTGTTAGAGTGAATAAAGTTGGTTAAAATGACTTCAGAACTTATCAAAAGAAAAAATGAAGACAAAAAGAAAGGCAGTGGGGCAGATTCGGTTATATATTTTGTAACCAGTAGGTATGCATTGGAGAAGAATCTCATTCTAGTCCTTTCTAGGGTGATCTTCACAGAAAAAAAATCATGTCTGTTGGTAATGCTCTTACATTGCTATGGTCCATGGTGTCCAAAGATATTGCTTACAACATATGTTTTCTTAACATTAGGATCTTTGATGTAAAGGAAAATTCTATGTCTCTCTTGGATGTACTGCTGAATGGTCTATGTTTATGTTCCTTCCAAATTCAATTAGTCACAATCATGGTGGTGTTAAGAAGAGAAACTTATGAAATCAGTTCATATGGAAGGGGAACTAATGAACTGAATTAGTGCTCTCTTAAGCAATGTGTTAGAGAGCTACCTTGACATTCTACCATATGAGGATAGTGGGAAGGCACCGAGAAACAGGCTGTCTTCACTCACCAAGTCTGGCATCTCCCCAGTGACAAGTTTTTCTCTTAAAAAAACAATTGTTGTGTATTGTTCTTCTATCTGACTGGCTACATCACTGTTAGGATCAAATCCTATTCATCAATAAATTCCTGTGGCCCAAATTGTTGCTCACTTGATTTTCACCCTCCCTGTCCTTCTGAAATATCCTCATCTGTTTTCAAAGGAAATGATACAATATAAACAGAGACTCCCACATTTAGAGAATTTGATGAGTCTATCATTTTTTTCTGAACAGCATTTAAAGTAGTCATTTATACTTGCTAGTACATTTTAGAGAGTTTGGACATGCCTTGAGTGAATTCCAGAAATATATGAGTTTTGAAGCAGAAGAAACCAATTTATATAGGACATAAAGTTGACTGTAATGGGAATTTTACCTGTTTCCTCTACTGTGTTTATTTTTATGAAGAGACTGGAATGATGAACATGATCTTTGGATGGTGTTTTGTGTTTCTTCCCTTCAGGAATTTGTGGCCATTGGCTTCAGCCATATTTATGTTTTACAAGACTATTTTTATCCTCATTATTTGAGTTCTTAAAGAACTTCTAATGTAAAATCATTGAATTTTATCCACATGTCAGTATTTTCTCATGGATTTAGTACAGTTGGCTTAGAGTGCTATTGTTTATGTTTCAGCCCAAATTATTAAATGGAGTACTCTCCGTTCGCAAGAAAACAGACTTTTACACACATATTTAAAGAACTGATATTTGAGACTTCCAGTCCCAGGCAGATGAAGAACAGAAAACGCAAATGAAGAATAGAAGACATGAAGAGACGGTTTCACCCATCCAGCAGCTGATATTTAGTGCAGGAAGAACTGAGCTTCATGTCTGTGCATCTTCTCAGTTAAGATGGCAGACTCTGAGTCCAAATTCCCTGTCTGTGGAGCAGCCCACAGGAGTAGAAGGTAGTTGGTACCCTCTTCTTCTTTCCTCCTCCTCTTTCTCTCTTCTTCTTCTGCTACTTCCTCTTCCTCCTCCTCTTCCTCCTCTACCTCCTACTCTTCACCACTGGTCCAAGTTCACTCTATTGGCAGCTACCTCTCTTTCACTTGTGAGTTTTACCATTGGGATATGCTTGGGTTATTAACAAGTAAACTGCACCTATTTCTATTAAAGAAGTAAATTCTCAGGGGTTGACGCTCCTTTTGAACAAGGCATCTACTACAGCACTCTTTGAAAAAACATATTCCAAGTACATGACTGATGAGCTGGCTGCGTGGAAGAAAGAACAAGATATTTCAACTACACATAGTGGTTCTGGAGTTAAGGGATTAAAAATAATCCAAATGATTATTGGAACACCTGATAGTTTTAATGGACGTGGGAGACTCAAAGTCATTTCCTCTTCCAGATTTACATATTGATTCATGTAGAGTGAAGGGGAGCTGAAGGCTTTGTGTAGAAAGTGTCAGAGACAGGAATGGAGGTTCTATTGGGAGTTATAACAGATACCTGACTTTAAAAACCAAAGACAACCCAAACAACTGTAAGGTAAAATCCACTTACCATCCATACGTTGGAGCATTCTGGGCTCTTATTTGCTGGAGGTTGTCACATGAAAGTTTTTTGTTATTTCTTTGAAAGAATTTTCCCAGTTTATGACTTTTGAATTGTTTTTAAATAGAGCCTATCTAACTTGTATTGACTCCAAAGTCCCCCCCAGCCCCGAAAAGCATATAGACATCCAGATGTTTTCTTGAAACAAGTCTCAGTATAAGAACATCATTTCTAGAATGTAATTAATCCACTGAATTCAGTCTCATTTTCGAAAAATACATTTCACGTGACCTTTCAGATTTCTTCTTTTTCTTTGACTGGAAAATGAACTTAGAGTTGTTTTAAACACTGCAAGATCTTTAGGAACTCAACTGGATTCTGCATGTCTATCTGCCCAGCCATACAATCCAGTTGGCTCCTCACTGTGTCTTCAGAAATGAGCACTCCAAATTTTGGCTGTGCTTGGGCTCAGAGAAGGATACCCAAAGTGTGGTGCTGGGCCCTGCTGAGCACTGAGAAGGAAAGAGATTTAGAAGGTCTTAGAAGTAGCCTGGGGTGGAGAGCTTTGAAATCATCTCTGCTTCAAACCTAAGCACAGAGCCAGTGCTACTCTCGGAGGCCTTCCATATTATGTCCGCCCCCCCCAAAGTGGTACTCTTGCATTAAGTCTTTGCCCCGTCACTACACCAGGTGAGACTATACTCATGACCAGAAATGAAAATTGAAAAAAGGAACCAAACCACAGACAGAACTTTATCACAAGCTGTGTCTTGTTCTTTGGGCCCATCCAACATTCAGAGGAACTCATTTACAGATATCTGCCTATTCTCTGGGGTCTTGAATATGTATACCATCCTCTCCCCTTTGAGGAGGGCCATGTAACCTAAATCTCAGCAGTTTATTGGACAATCACTTTCTTGTGAGTCTGTTGTGCACATAGTAACTTTAATAGCTTCTCTTGCAGTTAACATGTGCTACATTTATTTCTGCACATGTGCAGCCTAAGAACAGGATAGGAAACATTCCTTTGTCTCCACCCTAGAAACACTTGTCCAAGTCTATGATCTGTGAAAGGAGTCTGACATCCTGCCACTACTGAACTCTCCAGGAAAAAAAAGTTCATGCTCTTCACAATGCCAATTATCTGAGGTCAACTATGGGATATATATATATATTATAATATATATATATATATATATATATATATATATATATATATATTTGAGAAATGTTATATGGTGCCCTGGAATAATTTTCATCTCAACTTCACTTACTAAATTCTAATACTTTATTAATTTTGAGGCTCTCTTCTTGGGAAGCAATAGTGACAAGACCTGAGCCTGTAAAGTTGTTCTGAGCTCCCCAGTTGTTGGTGGCTTATGTCCTTCAGTTGACATCTGCTTGTTCTTCTGTTTGTTTTCTGTGAGAGGAAATCTGACAGATGACGGGCCAGGATGACTGTGTACTGAGTCATTTCCTCTGGTTGGTTGGTGAAGAGTATAGTTGTTCCAGACTACCCTCAATGCAAACTATGGAGGAAGTGCAAATACTTGACAGTCTTTGTTTTTCTGCTTTATATCAAGCGGTTAATGACCAGGGAGCTTATCCATATGACTTACATTCCCAAATGTAGTTCTTATCCTTTTTAGAAGTCAATGTAGAGTAATTTTTCTCCAGACATTTGGCTGAAAAAGAAGGGTCAGTGCAGCAGCTTTCTTTCCATTCTTCCTGAAATGATAGACTAACCCTACAGATCGTTGTCCGCCTTGACAGAAATCAATGAAAACCACTACTAGAAATTCACATTTCACTGAACAATGTGAAGAGGTAAGTAAATAAAGGTCTATTCAATTCAGCAAGTGCTTTGCAAGCTCTGTCTGGATAGAAAATTGGAAATACGATGACTTCTTAAATTTAGAATTCATGACAATGTTTTGTTCCACGTCAGTTCATAGTTTTATTCAGAAAGTTTCAGTCCTCTTGACAAGGAGTTTTTGAAAACAGTACCAGGCCACCAACCCTTGAAACAGGACCATTAGTTTCAGTGGGTTTTCTTTGTAGGGTGATTTCATTTTGACAGGTGATTTGCCAAGGTTTGTGGGAGATTCAAAGGGTTGTGATTTGCCCTGAGAGGATGATAATGCAGGCTGAGAGAAAAGATATGGACATTACCCAAACAACTCAATGAAGTAAGAATTGAACAGGGGTCTGTGCTTTAAAACTCGTGAAGAATAATTGTGTTTCACTAATTTAGAACTAGAAGAACCACTGCTTGTTACTGTGGAATAAAGTGAGAAACCGTTCTCCTGCTTGGGACAGAATTATGCTCATGGGTAGTTATATGCAGAAAAGTACTATGAATTTATAGTACATGAATATGTGTGCATGTTTATTAGCTGAAATATGGAGTTTTAAAACTTACCTAGATTCTTACACATTGGAAGTTCTTCTTCAGGTCAGTTTCTTTGATCCAATGGTGTTCTCACAAGCCATACTATGTGCTTTTAAATTTTGATTTAATTACTTATTTCATTTATTCATTTATTTTGAGACAGGATCTTACTCTGTGGCCTTGACTAGCCTGGGACTCACTGTGTGGACCAAGCTGGCCAAGTGACAAAGATCCACCTGCATTTGTCTCATAGTGCTGGGATCAAAGGCTTGTGCCACCAGATCTGAGTACTGTTTATGGAATTCATTTGGTTTTATTGGGGGTCTCTTCCACTCTGATTTGTAGTTCAAACTATTCAAAACTGAATGGCAGAACTGAAGAATGATTTCTAATTCAGAATCTTTGTTTCATTTCACTTGGCCTCATTCCTGGTTGTACTCTCAGCTTCCTTGAAGAATGTTCTGCATTTCTAACCTTGTTTTAGCTCTTCTATCCAAGCTGAAATGCCTCCTGCTCATCTCTAGCACACAAGCGAATCTGTCAGGGTGGAGCCTTTGTTACTACAAAAGTATGCTGAAGCTCATGAAGGGAAAAATGTCATTAATTCAAAGAAACTACATTTTCCAAGCAATAAAATGAACAATATCAGCGACTATGAGCTGGCCTCTGCCCATTCAGACCTGAGTAAGTCTACTAACAGCTATTTATCACGGGAATACAGGATCCCTGGATGGGAATAGGAACCTGTGGGTGCTGCTTGGATTATCATGAAACTGTAAATTAAAATCAGGAGATGTAACTCATCCGTTCATCCTATCAAGCTGTTACTAGTACTTGTTAATAGCTCCAGGAAGTACAGTAATGTTGGCTGTTGTTAGAAACCATTAATGGGTTGTGAAAATGTTAGCAGATAGTAGGGTTTGCCTTCAAATGATTAAGATTATAGATTTAAAAAACATTTTATTAATTTTATTTGATAATGGGAATCTGTTTTATTTTACAACAAAAAAGAAAACTTTAAGATACAAGATAGAATCTAGTAGAAAGTTTATCTTAAAATTTTTTATTATCTATGCCTTCCATATTTTATGAAGTAACTGTAGTTTTCTAAATCACAAAAAAATAGAGGAAAAATTAACAGCAAGTACGAGCTTGTGTTTTAAACTATTATCTTGACCTTTTTAATCTTATCCACATTAAATGGTTTTTCGAGACCGGGTTTCTCTGTGTAGCCCTGGTTGTTCTGGAACTCACTCTGTAGACCAGGCCTGGCCTGGAACTCAGAAATCTGCCTGCCTCTGCCTCCCAAGTGCTGGGATTAGAAGGCGTGAGCCACCACCACCCGGCCTTTGAAAACTTCTTATAGTGTATTTTGATCACAATCACCCGCCCTCCCCCCCAAAGTCCATTCAACTTTGTGTCTTTTTTTCTCATCAAGTATAATTTATGGTGAGGAAATAATCTTGGATGTGTGGCCTTGTGACCTAAAACGGTCATACGATTTAAGAAAATGGACTATCCCTCTTCCAGGAGCTGTCAATCAACAATTAGCTCCTTTGCTAGGGGTGGGATTTTGTGCCAACCTTTCTTCCTCAGTGTGGTGATTTGAATAAGCTTGGCCCATGGGTAATCGCACTATTAGGAGGTGTGGCCTTGTTGAGACGCGTGTGCCTTATTGGATAAGTGTGTCACTATGTAGCTAGGCTTTTAGGTCTCCTAGTACTGAAGCTCCACCCAGTGCTCAAGATAGCCTCCTCCTGGCAGCCTAAGGAAGAGAATCTCCTTTTGCCTGCCTTCCAATCAAGAGGTAGAACTCTCAGTTCCTTCTCTAGCACCATGCCTGCCTGGACACTGCTATGCTACCTGTCATGATGATAACGGATAGAACCTTTGAAAATGTAAGCCAGCCCCAATTAAATGTTGTCCTTTATAAAAGTTACCTTGGTCATGATGACTCTTCACAGAAATGAAACTTTAACTAAGACACCCATGTTAGGATTTTGCCTTACATTAGTTTCCAAAAGCCTGTGTGTGCACTGTCAGAACTTCTGTGAGTTTTTTTTTTAGTGCAACTCCCCCACTGTTTTATTGTAGTCTTCTACCACCTCTGGCTGGGTTTTTTTTTTTTTTTTCCCCATCTCTTTCATAGTGGTCCCTGAGCCCTGAATGTAGGGCGTTTCTTATAGATTTCCTGTTTTGGGCTAAACATTCTGTAGTCGCTTATTCTATCGTTGTTTACCAGTTGTGGGACTCTGTTAATTGTCATCTATTGACAAAAAAACTTGTCTGATGAAAGCTGAGTGATGCACGAATCTATCGATATAGCTGTAAATAATTAGGACTCAGTTTAACACTATGGCCTGTTAGCAGAGTTAAATACTAAATTCTCCCTTAGAATCTGTGACCTATTTAGCTAAGGCTCATGGATATTTTGATAGTGTCAGGTACGGGTTCCAACTTGTATAACAGATCTTATATCCAATCAGAAAGTGTTTCATTTTTCTCACCCCCTTCCTGCCCTAGGCTCTCCTCTTCCCCTTTTCATTCAGAGTTGAATAAAACCTAACAAAATAAATACAAGGGAAGGCAATTGGTAATTATACGGTCTTTCTTTTTTTTTTTCTTTTTAAATAAATGGATTCAGTTACCTCCAGTGAATCACAAACACTTAATGTCTGTACTGAGTTTCATTGTTATAATAAAGACCAATTCTTCTCCCGGTAGGCTCATTGCCACGCTTTATCTTTGATCAGAGCCATAAGTTAATTGAATATTATGAGGCAAAATCAATATGTGGCTTTAATTGTACTTAATCATATGTTAATGATTAATGAGCTTCTGTGCTATTAAGCTCAAAACTTCCCTGCTTCTGTAGCATTGTAGTAAATATATTGTAATGAGTATAATGAGAACATAGCAGGGTAGTAAGGTTAACCTAAGTTAATTAATGCAGGTCAACTCTATTATGGCTTGTTTTGTTTAATTCAGAAATAATACTAAAACAATTTAATTTTTTTCTCTGGCATTTATTTTTCATTTAAGAATTATTTATGGAGATAAAACTTGCAAATACAGTTAGGCCCTTTATCCATCCCGAGAGGGAATGGCTTATTTAAAGTTTTCCTCATCTTTTCTATTTGTGGTCTTTATTTTGTTATAGATCTATATCTTTCATGGACAGGAGATGTGATTATTTTGTATGTTTTTTTTTTTGAAAAATGTCATTAATTAAATTTTTTTGCTATATGCTGAAAACTTTACAAGTCCTACAGCTTTGTAGTTCATACAAAATAATGAGAAATAGCAGGGGGATGAGGTTACTACAGGCGATAATGTAGGCATTTTCATACGACCCTTTACTGTTGAGATTTATCTAGATCTACTTACAAGTATTAATGGCTTGGCTGTTAACATCTCCCACAAAGTCATGGTGAAACCCATTCTCTAATGTAACTATATTAATGGGTGGATGCATTCAGAGGGAGGTGTGAAAGGCCTTCTGCATCTCATGATAAAATTCATCCTTTAAGAAAAGATCAGAGGGTAAATGGAAGGTACAACTTAGTGGTGCAATGCTGTCTAGCATGATAAGAATGATCAAAGTCACTCAAAGGTACCCTAAAGACTCCTGTAGCACCTGAAGCCTTCTATTCTACTGTCACATGTAGAAGCATTGAAAAGATGCCATCTTGACTCAGAGAGTAGCTCTCTTAGCAAAGTAACTGGATATATTTTAACTTTGGACTTGCCAGCCTGCAAACTGTGAGTGAATAAAGTCCCATCATTTCTGAATCACTTATCCTAGGACAACTGTTGTCACAATCTGAGAACGATAACAACAGTGGAGTCAGCTCCTTTTCTTTAAAATGCTGTGGCAGTCCCTAGGCTACTCTGTTATCTAATGGGGTGAATTTACTGATATATTTTGATTTACTTCATTTTATCCAGTTTGTCATTTTTTTTACTTTATTTCATAAGTTAGGTAATCAATTAGGTTTTATTTACTTTTGTGTGCCCAAATAGTTTATATTTTTGAAATTACACACATTATACCAGATGGATCTTCCAAATATCATTTCTTTGAAGCTTTGTCTGAAATTCTACTTTCTAACACAGTAAGAATATTTAAGAATTCTCCCCTGAACTTGACCTATACGTTGTTTTAATTCATCTAAATTTTAGACAGAAACACAGTAAGAGAGTGCACTCGTCAACCATGTCAGATCCAAGGGGAAAACACTGAGATGTGGATAAAGTTCATTGATTTTTACATTAGAAGAATGTTGTAAGGAATGTTTGTAAGTTCCTCCTTTAAGAACTCAAAATAATGGGGATGAAATGGTATTCTAAAACATACATATAGCTACAATCAAAGGCTATACATTCCTGAAGGGAAGAAATACAAAACACCATCCAAAACTCATGTTCATCATACCAGTCTCTTCATAAAAATAAATACAGTAGGGGTAACAGGTGAAATTCCCATTACAGTCAACTTTATGTCCTATACAAATTGATTTCTTTTGCTTCAAAACTTATATATTTCTGGAATTCACTCAAGGCATAGCACATGAAATTCTATGTCCAAACTCTCTAAAATGTACTGGCAAGTATAAATGACTACTTTAAATGCTGTTCAGAAAAAAACAATAGACTCATCAAATTCTCTAAATGTGGGAGTCTTTGTGTATATTGTGTCACTTCCTTTGAAAACAGATCAGGATATCTCAGAAGTACGGGGGGAGGGGGTGGTGAGTATCAAGTGAGCAACAATTTGGGCCACAGGAATTTATTGATGAACAGAATTTGGTCCCTACCATTGATGTAACCGGTCAGATAGAATAACAGAGATACAATTATTTTACAAGAGAATAACCTATCACTGTGGAGATGACAGACTTGGTGAGTGGTGAAAGCCTGTTTCTTGGTGCCTTCCTCACATGGTAGAAGATCAAGACAGCTCTCTGGAGCATTCCTTAAGAGAGAACTAATTCATTTCATGAGCTCCCATCCATATGAGCCAACTCTTCTTATAAGTCCATCCTAACCCACCTCATTTGTAATTGGGTGAATTTGAGGGGAACATACACATTATTCCATTTAGTCATATACACATAACAAACCTAGATTTTCCTTAATGTCGAGCATCACAGAATGTCTAAGGAACATTTCATAGTAAATATCTTTGTACATTATGGACAAAAGCAAAGGAAAAGCATTCCAGCTGACATGGGTAATCCTTCCGTTTGAAGATCTTAGAACCTTCACCTTAGAATGACCCTGTCGTGCTCTGGACTAGAATGAGATCCTTCTGTCATGCATACTTACTGATTATGATGCAAACATATATCTGAGTCTCCCCACTGCCTTTCTTTGAGATTTTTATTGTGTAGTTATTTTGTGCATGTATGTGTATGCATGCGTACCACAAGCATACAGCAGCATATAAGGAAAAATAACATACTGCAGAGATCCTGGTACAGAGCTATGCAGGCCCTGTGCTTGCTGCTTCAGTCTCTCTGAGTCCATGAGCTCTCCTAAATTAAGAAGCATTTGTATCTTATCTTCACTTAGAAATGTATTTTAACCACTTGCTTATCTTAGTCTAACACTCGGAATACATTGCATAGTTGATATCGAAATATTGGGATATTTTTGAGAGTGGTGGATCCCTCCCTGACTCATCATGTGCTTGGCTTTGGGGCTATCGTCTTACAAAACTCAAGAGGCACCAAAGCCAGTCTGAACCAGAGGCATGGGATTAGCCATGGGGAGGGGACAAGCTGCTCTGTCTAATTGCAGTTGACCCCAACACGGGTTTCTAATGACTCTTTTCAGTTCAGTCTTAATCTGAAGTATAGCTGTTATCAGAAGTGATCTTTCAGGAGGTGGCAGAGAAACAGGAAGTAGAATGATTTTCCCCTCTCAATAAGTACATTTCCCCCAAATGCTTCTTTGGAACCTTTTACCTACCTGACCAGTTTCTGTCTCCCAGTCTCATCTTAATCAGAAAATTTCAATTGTAACTAGTTAAATATATCAGAGATAAGATACAAATGTGTAAACAGAGCTTGAAAAATAGAAGCTGCAAAGGAGTATTATTTTTTTAACTAAGCACGGTGCACTATTGGCACATCATGCTGGGCATAAATGATTCTTTGGATCACACAGCTTCATTTTTCAGAACACCTAGGGAAATTATCTTCGCTGTGAAATTCATGGTGTGGGGCGCTTTTGCATAAAAATGGAGATATTTTATATCTTGTGAAATCTAGCAGGCATTAACTCTGGTCTTTCCCACTGAATCTGAGTCTTAAGAAAGAAGCCTAGAATTAATAATTCAAAACTCAAAGGAAATACAGATGATACTTTAAATCTTCAATGAAACCCATCACTGAGGATGCAATTTCCCTCAAACATATTTACTATACCTTTATTTTTTGGAATGTTTCTAAGTTTGTGCTAAGCCATTCCAATATGAAGTGACAAGGTGCAGAAAACAAGTATCCTGAACGTGGTTTCCCACTGTGCTATTGTAAAGTTGGCTTATCATTAGCTTCTCTGTCTTTGATCTCCTCACCATAAATTAAAGGACCATATAGATGGCTTCAAATTTATATTTCCATCATGATAATCTATAAAATAATACAAAAAGAACAGTTGAAACTCTGGTCAGCTGGTTGACAATTATAGTAGATGAGACTTTGTTTTGTATATTTGTTACTAAAATGTTGGTTGTTTTATTGTCTTGCTGTTATAAGATACTTCCCCAATAGTTATCAGTCTTGTAGGCTTACCAGAAGCTCACATCATTTTCTGCTTTATACAGTCTTTGTATAAAGCTAAGCACTGCACTGAGAAAGGAATGTTCATATTCTCCAGGTCCAGATTTGAGTCATTTTCACCCATGTGGAAAAAGATTCATTGTAACTATGGAGTGTGATATCAAACTACTAGGGAATTTCAGATGAAGGTGTCATGTTTATAGGTTATATGTGGGATTCAGTAACATGAATTCCCAAACATATCACCTTAAGGAAGATATAAAAGACTTATTTTTCTCTTTTTTGACGTAGTATTTTAGCTTACTTTTATTTCTTTTTCTTTATTCTTCCCTAATACAATACATCCTGACTTCAGCCTCCCTTGCATTCTCCCTCTCTCCCAGATCCACTGCTCCTGTTTTCCTTCATCTTGTCAGGCTGTATTCAGCTGATGTCACTGGGAGGCCTGCTATTTTCTGAAAAGAGTTTTTTTTGTTTTTTTTTTTTTTGTTTTTCGAGACAGGGTTTCTCTGTGTAGTCCTGACTGTCCTGGAACTCACTCTGTAGACCAGGCTGGCCTCGAACTCAGAAATCCACCTGCCTCTGCCTCCCAAGTGCTGGGATTAAAGGCGTACACCACCACCACCTGGCCTGAAAAGAGTTTCTTAAAGAGTTAAGTAAGATTTAAAAGAATATCTAAAGAATCCATTGAGCTTCATGAAACTCATTTTTTTTTCCTCAGCTGTTAAGGTTATTAATGAAGAGTACAGGCTTCAATCAGTCTCTTAGACAGCACATGATTTTCCTGGGGGCAGGGTACTTACCACATCCTCCAGGACTCCTTTGCTTGAGACATTGAGGATATCTGAGTCCTGTGGCTGCAGGATATTTTATGATTCTGTAGGGACTGTGTGGAAGAGCTAATCTGGAGCCGTTGTCAATCCTTGAGAGAACCTCTCCAGTAGGACATCTTTGTGATCTCTCTGTAGTGGAAGCTGCCTTGTCAGACTCTCACAGGGTAGGACACCCAAGAGACTGTATATCTCTTAGGTCTGAGGAGTCATTTTCAGGAGTCCTGATGGTACCCAGCAGAGGTGTAGCTGGACTTTTCCTGTTACTTGGTGGTCAGCAGAGCCAGCCAGCAAACAGTGAGCATCCAAGCCCCCTAACTATTCTCTTACTGTATGTCAGGTAACCGAAGATGAAGTAGTAATGTGCGAAGAAGGATGAGTGACTTTCTTGTGCTTCCTGCTGGAGGAGACCAACTGGATGTCAATTCCCCACTGAGGAATTTCACTTTCACATCTTCAGAATGACCGAAGAGTCTTGAGTCTCATTTGTCCAAAGACACAGATTTTGAAGGGTCTAGGGAGGTAGAAAAAAGCTTATATACTGGATATATCAGAAGCTTCACTGTTCCATGTCCTAGGTAGTCTTAGATTGAGCCAATTAGGGCCAATTCAGTTGACCTCATGATCTCTCTCTGTCTCTCTAAATTAGTGATAATAGTCTTTGTGCAAAATTGGAGTGATAATGAAGGCAAAGTGTTCCTCTTTAATAACAGTCTGATCAAATAATATCTTCTTTCAAACCTCCGTACTTAATTCTAAATCATTTCATAAAATAATAGCTTTGATTGCAACTTTCCAGAGAGAAAATTTAGAATAAAAACCACGTGAAAATGCATGTTTCTTCTGATGAAAGAACATGAATTTAATATTCATTCATAGAAGGTTTTCATGTTTGTCAGTGGCAGGTTAAATAGAGTGCCAGCAGCTGCTCTTGGACTTACACCAGTAGTAAGGGTAGGGGATCCCACCTGTCCCTTACAGAGGTGACAAGGTGAGATAAAGCTCACATGGGGAGCTTATGCAGGGCCAGTGTCTATTTTTAATTTCCTCAAAAGCTGCAGATATTCTCAAAGGGTATTTAGGAGTGAAAGAAAGGGGGACATTCTACTTCAATTATGTCTTAGAAATTGTCACCTTCCTCTCTAGTGGCCACTAGGGTGACAGTAAAAAAGTAACATACCTTTAACAAAAGCCACAGGTAGATCTCAAGGCAATTACAAGTAGGTCCTCTTCCTCCCCAGACTCTGAAGTGGTAAAGAACCACAAAGGCCCCACACAAGTTCAAGTCACTTTGAAGCACGATTCTTGCAGCTTTTAAAACACGTGATAATGAATGTGTCTGTTTTTAAAATTACATTCATTTACTTTGATTATTTTTGGGTGTGTGTATGTGTGTTTGTGTGTACGCATGTGGCATGTGTGTACATGTGTGTGAGTATGTAGGTGAGAGGACAGTTTTCAGGAATTGGTTCTGTCCTTCCACCTTGTGTGTTCAGGGGATTGACTTCAGGTTTGGTTTCAAGTACATTTACCCGGCTGAGCCACCACTTGTCAGCCCCTTAAACGTATTCTTTATCTGAGCAAGGGGTGTGGAAGTCTCTTTTGAGACTGGACCTTGGTTAAATACAGAAATGGAAGCAGCATCTACAGGAAGATTTGCATGCTACTGAGCTGCAGTCCACACCACTGGTAAGGGAGCACTTCGATTGACTCCCCAGCATATATGAGTAGCAATTCAACTGAAAATGGCTGCAGGGAATAAAGCTGATATTTCTGCTGTTGTTATGTTATGCTGGGCAGAGGCCTGTTACTATGCATTAAAATAAAGACAACACACAGTCCAATCTATATCAGAGTCTGGCATGGCAGAGGTGTGGGCACTTCCTAAGGTTTTCCCCTATTTCTTGGTAGAGGTGATTTTTTTTTTTTTTTAAAGAAGGACCAGGAAGTTAAACTGATGAGGCACTGGCTTTGGGTGCCAATTGTATTTGAATATATTTAGTTCAATATTCAAAACTAATTTCATGGAATTTGTTTAAAAAATGCATTTTAGGTAGTGACACATGTAGCAAGTTTCTGCTGATCCATCGGTCTCTTTTTATTTTTTAAATTAAAAATGTAGCTGATAACAATACCAACCAACCAGAGCTCCCCAAGGTCTAAACCACCAGCCTGGGAGCACATAGGGAGGGACCCATGACTCCACCTGTACATGAAGGGGAGGATGGCCTTGTCTGGCATAGGTGGGAGAGGAGATTCTTGGTCCCATGAAGGATGAACACCAAGTGTGTGTGTGTGGGGGAATTCGAGGGTGAGGAGGTGGGAGTGGGGGGTAGGTGGGGCACATCCTCATAGAAGCATGAGGAGGGGGGATGGGATAGGAGGTTCTTGGGTGGGGGGGGAGGAGGATTAGGGGATAAAATCTGAAATGTAAATATAATATCCAATATAAAATGTAGCTGATGTAATATTAATCATGGATTAGCACTGGGGGAGATTTATTAAGAAACATGTATCTCGCCGGGCAGTGGTGGCACACGCCTTTAATCCCAGCACTTGGGAGGCAGAGGCAGGTGGATTTCTGAGTTCGAGGCCAGCCTGGTCTACAGAGTGAGTTCCAGGACAGCCAGGGCTACACAGAGAAACCCTGTCTTGAAAAACAAAACAAAACAAAACAAAACAAAACAAAAAAACCAAACATGTATCTCCCTTTCCAACCTTTTTGACTTGTGAATTACTATGAAGAGGCAATGCAGGGGCGGTTGCTAAAGGTTGTTATGGGAGGAGAAACAGCTGAGAGTTGGAAGTGGGGTGGCCTTGTAGCTTATTGCAGGTAAAGATTGTAGGTTGCTGGGTGTATTGTGAGGAGAGGGTGTATGCACAGCCCAAGCTAAATGGAATCTCAAGTTGCTTTGCTCTTTCTGTGCCTTCTAGCCTCACTTCTAAAACAAGAGTTTATAGTCACATTCAGATGTTTTCAAAGCATATAGTCTAATTACTCACTTCAGGGCTGTAGACATTTTTTGCCCTCCCCCTCTGTCCTTCTGCACATTTTTGTTCTGCTATGAGGTTTTCTCACCATAATCATTTTATTTGTTTTATTATGACAATACTTAAGATGAGCTCAGCCCTCTTAAAACATTTTTACATGTACAACATATCACTAATCACTGTGAGTAAACCACACAATGGACCTTTAGAGTTCATTTGTCTTTCTTGACTGAAACTTGTTCATTTGTCTGCAAATGCCTCTTTCCTTTTCCCTATCTCTTGGCAGTGGAATGGTATGGTATTTCTCTTTCTGTAAATGGCTTATTTCGCTTAACACAATGTCCTCAAGATTCTGTATATTGCAGAGTTTCCCTCACTTTTAAAGCTGAGCATCATCTTATGGTGGTATATATCACACGGTTTTTATTGACTTACCTGTTGTTAGATGTCTGCGTTATTTCCTCACTGTGCCTATGTGAAGAATATTCCAGTAAACATCAGAGTGCTAATCAATACTAGTTGAGGTCATAATTTCAATTGTTAATTAATTAATTAGTTAATTAATTGTGTGTGTGTGTAGTGTATGCTAGGATGTGTAGGTGGAGGTTGGAAGACAATTTACAGGAGTCAATTTTTCTATGCCACCACATAGATCCAACTCATGTCATTGGGCTTGGCTACCATTTTTTTTTTTTTTGCCCAGTGAACATCCTTACTGGCCTTCCAGTTACTTTTGGATAATCACCTAGAAGTGGAATTTTCAGATTATAGGACTGAGTGGTTGTTAAATACCCACTATGACTGTTTCCTTCAAGACTGTATGATTTTGCAACTCTACCCTCTACACAAATCATGGAAAGGTTTCATTTTCTTGATAGCTTTGATTTTTTTCCCCCCTATCTCTGTAGAAATTTGAGTCTTTTCACTAACATGCCAGGGTTGATTTTTGTTAGTTTGATTCTTGAGTCAATTACTCTCCATTGCTTGAGAAACAACAATTTAGTGTGAAATTAACTAATGCCACTCATCGTTATTATAATCCCCAGTAACAGCAGAGGCCATGAGGTGTGCTAGGAATCCAGTTGCAAGAACAACTTTGCTCTGTAAGTAGCTCAAAGCCTAGGACAAAACAGGCTGTGGGCTTTGCCAGGCTGAAGCTATCTTAACAGGAGTGCAGGGAATAAGCAACAGAGTGATTGGCAGGGCTAGAAGCAGACACATAATGGTATCCATAGAACTAGGTAGCCAAAGGCAGGAGCCTGGTGAGGTAGGAGGCAGATGAAGCTAGATTGTAAGGATCTATGCCCATTTAATTTAACACAATCTCCTTTGTCAGTTGTGGGGATTATTTGCTGTGCTTCTCGGATCCTTTTCTTATCTGTACGCAAACCTTAAAGTCTCTTGTCAGTTTCCCTCTAGTGGTTTCAAAGTTTCAGGTCTTATATAAAGGCTGAACCATTTGTATTAAATTGTATTCAAGATGAGAGATATGGATCCAACTTAGTTGTTCTGCTGGAAAGTGGATTTCCAGCTTTCACGGGACTATTTGTAGAACAGGTTATATTTTTCGTTCCTTTCTCAAAAATTAGGTGTTGTAGCAGGATGGGTCTGTTATGAACGTGTTGCTTTATTCCATGCATGTTTTGTGGCAGTACCATTCAGGTGTTTTTCCTTATGGCTCTATGGTATATTTTAAAGTAATTGTTGTGATGCCTGCAGCGTTGCCTTTATGCTGGGGACCACTTTTGCTGTTAGTGTTCGTGCTTCCATATATGTGAGGGTCAACTATTTCAAGAGTGGCACTGGAATTGTGAAGGGGATTTCATTGACTCTGTAAATTCTGTGTTAATCATTTTTATGACCTCTGTCACCACATGACTGAGAAAGGAAGATGGGACAGGAAGCAGAGAAGGCACAGTGGCAAAAGCTGGAGGCTGGCAGGTCACATGACATCACAGTCAGGAGGCAGATTATCAAGAGGAAATGGGACTGGGCTATAAAACCCTGAGGTCCACCTCCAAAGACCTGTTTCCTCAGTAAGCTATCATCTTATAAAGGTTCTTCAACCCTTCTAAACAGCACCACCAGCCAGGGACCAAGAGTTCTAACACATGAGCCACTGGGAGACATTCTAAATCAAACCACAAAAGACCATTTCACAGAACAATTTTTAAGTATTAGAGACATGGGGGTGTTGATTACACTAAAGAAAGACATTGTTTCTGTGGAATAAAAGCAAGAAAGAACAGTGGGCACAAGCCAAATTGAAGTGCCTCAGCTCTGGGTACCTTTTGGTGCTAATATTTGTACAAATGTTTACATGAAATGTAATGGCAAACATGAAATGGCAAACAAAATGAACCAAATCAACATATAGAACCAAGGGGAACCAAAGCCTCCATAAATCAAAATTGAACAACTGTTTGCATGTCAGGAGTAGAATTGGGGTATTTTAGTCATCTTTTTTGAGTCTCTCTCTTCTCTTCCATCCCTCCATCTCTTTTAGTTTCCTTTTGCCCACTTCCCACCTCTAGGGTAATAAACTATGAGGAAGTTCTTTAGAAAGAGCCCAGAATATTTATTTTTATTGGATATTTTATTATATTTAAATAACAACAAAAAAGAAAGATCCCAGAAGAGGGGGACAAGTAGAGGATTCGGTGGGCAACAATGCTGTTGCCAAGCATGGTGATCTGAGTTTGAACCACAGAACTCACATTATGGGAGGAACGACTTGATTTCTGCAAGTTGTCCTCTGACTTCCATAACACCTATACCCATATTCTACCCCAGTCCCCTGCACAACATAAATAAACAAGCAAATGCAAAACCATGTAAAATAATAAAACAAAGAACTCTGAAGAAAGTTGATCAGTGATTCTCTGGGATAATCACTCTCAAATTATTTCAGTTACTCTGCCTTAAATAAAATAAATTTTGAGTAATCAGTTATTGTTCAGCTTGTTGGAAAATTTCTTTTCTATAAAACCCTTAATGGATTGTTCTCAGCATGGAAACTCTCTTCTGGGTCCCTACCTTCCATCCTTCAACTGCATCTTATTTGTTTACTTAGTTTTTCATTTGCCTTATCCCAAGTTCTACTCACAATAAGGCAAAAGTAAGAATCAGGTTTGCCTGAAGCCACCACGTAAGTTGTCATCTGTCTGCATCATGGACATGGCCTCTAGCTGGTTCATTTCTCATGGGAGATTGAGCATGGGCTAGAGATAGTGAAAGTATGTCAGGCTTTGGAGGAGCACAGGTCTGAATGACAAGCAAAACAAATTTACTCTCTTTGCAGTAACTATGCTCCCAGAGGGGCCAATCCATCAATATAGAGTTTGTTAGTGGGTGAAGGCCACTACGCAATTTCCCTGGGAGACAGAAATATGAGTCTGCAGAGAGAACCTTGGACTGCAATAGAAGTGAATCGTATCAGGCTTGGCATGAAATGACAAAGGTGTGTTCTTAAGCGGCTGGGACTTGCATCACTGCCTTGCTGTCCTGATAGTGTTTGCAATGCCTGTTACTGTCTGTGCCTCCACACCTTTTTCTTTCTTTTTGCAAATGCAGTTTTGTACTGTGGCTTTTCTTGTGGCTTTCTGTGCACTGCACAGTTTTCAGTAATGTAAAACAGGCTCTTCGATTCTTATGTTATTGTCTCCCATGGCCACCCTCTTCGTACCTTTCTATAGTTTTCTGACTAGTAAGGACCCACTTGGCAGATCACTGTGCCATGTACTGTCTTGCTGTGGGCATTCTTGTCTGTCTTCATTCTTTCTTCAAACTATGACTTGATGTCTTAAGATAGAATTTCTACAAGCTAAACCAGAGATTACGATGTCAGAGGAATCTCTAGAGAAGGCTAGGGAGCATACAGGAAGGAATATGGATAAATGCTTAATGATGGCTCGTGGTCAGAGACTGGTAGCATCCTGATTGTACATGATAAGCTACAGGAAGAATATTCTGAGGATGCAGTATAGAAACCATCTGTTAATGGCACATGTCAATCAGTGATTGTCTGAGGGTGGCCCCAGGTTAACATGAAGTTATCTAACCTCCCAACAAGCTCAGTGCCAGGTGCTGAACAACTGCTACAGATAGGCCAACCACGAGCCATTATTGGCCAGCACTTAAACAGTTGGTGTTCATTGTATTGGAAGACAAGTTAGTCAGACACTCCATACCAACCTTCCCACACTGTCTGTCTGTCTGTCTGTCTGTCTATATCTATATCTATATCTATATCTATATCTATATCTATATCTATATCTATATCTATATCTATATCTATATCTATATCATCTATATCTATATCTAATCTATCTCTATATCTATCTATCCCTATCTATCTACTTAAATGTAAAAACATATAAAAATAAAAATACTAATCAAGAAGAAAGTACTCTGAAGGAAATTGATCAGGGATTTTCTGGGAATCAACTAGTTCAGTTACAATGCTTTAAATAAAATAACCTTTGAATAATCAATTATTATTCACCTTGTTGGAAAATTTCTCTCTTAAAACCCTTAGTGGAGTTTAAAAGAGAAAATTCTGACTCAGAAACCCTCTTCTGGGTCCCTGTCTTCCATTATTCACTGCACCTTATTTGTTTACTCAAGTTTTTTATTTGCCTTATCCCAAGTTGTACTCTTAATAAGGCAAAAGTTAGAAACGGACAAGCTGAAAGCCACCATGTATATTGTCATCTGTCTGCATCATGGATGTCAGATAGAGAGAGTAAAAGTGAGTTAGACTTTACAGTAATAAATTTGGAGGAGCAGAAAAAGATGGTAAATTTGGTGTTTATTTAGAATCCAAACAACAAATTTAGTCTTTCTTTCAAATACCATATTTGCTGGTAAACACCAGGCTTGTACAGTTTGACTTTCATCTGTGTTATCCTTGGGGAACTATTCTCCAAATGCTAGCTTTCACATACCTATCCCAGCCACATAGCCTGAAAAGCTGAATTCTACACAGAAACCAAAATGATGTCTAGATTTATGAAGTATTTGCTAACTTTTCAGCTCTGGGGAGAATCTAAGCATCCCCAATCTATAATTACTGTGCTTCTATGTAAACCAAGCTAAGTAACAGGCTCATTCAATGTCACGAGTGCAGAAATAATACATGCTATTTTGCATTCTTCTACCTTAGCAGCATGAATATCTTCTCAACTTTTTGCTCTTCCTACTTCTGGTGCAAGTCAGTGACTGGCAGAAAGTTAGGATGGAAGTGCCTGGGCACTTAAATCAACATGCAGAAAACTATCTGCAAAACATGTTCAGAAGAGTTATGCCAATAGAGAATAAATATCTGATGTATAAAACCATTGAAGTTTGAGGATTCTCTGTAAAAAACTCATGTTACTTTCATTAACATGGTCTGAGCCCCATATGCGTTGGTAGTGAATAAGCATTCATAGGTATCCTTGTGGACTCTCAAAAGGGCAAGTGTATTCTGAGAGAAGCCAAAGTCTTCCAACCCATCTAATTGCCAGCATTCAAATTCAATGTAAGCATCTTCAATGTGATGTAAGCATTCTGTGTAAAGGTCACTCCAGAAATTCTCATGTGTGTCTATACTCCCATCATTGAAATAAACAGTACCACATGGTGGTGCTTAGTGAAGATGACTTTCAAGCTTCTTAACACTCAGAGTGTCTGTGTAGTGCCAGATCCTCTGGGTTCAAGATTTGGTCTGTTGGTGAGTGACTCTGTAATGGAATTCTGATCTGACATGGTAGATGCAGAGGGTAAAAAAAAAATGCCTCTCATAAGTAAATGCTGTAGAAACTGATGATTTGTCCAGCTACAAGCCTCCAATTGCATACTTATCCATGCCGGATATTTTTAAAGAACTTGAAAGTTCTCTTTAAAGTCCTTTAGAGATTATATTTTATAATGTAATTCCTATTTATTATATCTCCATGGAGAGAAGCTAAATGAAGACTCCAAATGACAGTGTTAGAATTCTCTGAATACAGATTGGGATCCTGATCATTTGAAATAAGTTTTTTTTTTTTTTCGCCTGACTTGTTTGCAAATATAAAAAGAGAATATTTTAATTTCATATTTGAGAAAATACACCATAGCCTCAGGTCCCTGGAACAATTACTTATTTCCACTCTGCCTCATGAAAACTGAATTAGTAGGGAGGAAATTTGTCTTGCAGTAACATCTATTTCAAACTCCCTGCCGAAGGGAACTTTTCCCAATGATACAAAGAAAGGTAGTGGTGTTAACAATTCCCTGCAAAGACAAAACAAGCCAATTGTGCCAGGAAAGCAATGAATACATTCTTCATTCTTCAGACAATTGGACCATGATCAAGAAGAAAGTGCTCAGGTCATTTGAAACGTTTGTATCATTTTTACTTTGGTTTATAGAAGCCAAGAGTGAGTTTATAGAGCTCTTCAAACTGGAAGAAAGGAAGGAAGGAAGAAAGAGGATATAAATAATTCCTTACAGGTATATAGGAAAACACAGCTAAACAGGTAGAAGCCCTTAAAGAGGAAAAAAAATACTTATCCCTTAAAGAAATACAGGAAAATACAATTAAACAGGTGAAGAAAATGAACAAAACAATCCAAGACCTAAAATTGGAAATAGAAGCAATAAAGAAAACACAAATAGAGGCAACCCTGGAGAAGGAAAACCTAGGAAATAGAACAGGAACTATAGGTGCAAGCATCACCAACAGATTACAAGAGATGGAAGGGAGAATCTCAGGTATAGAAGATACCATAGAAGGAATGAATACATTGATCAAAGAAAATGCCAAATGTTAAAAGTTCCTATCTCAAAACATCCAGGAAATTTGAGACACTAGGAAAGACCAAACTTAAGGATAATAGTAGTAGAAGAGGGTGAAGATTCTCAGTTCAAAAGGCCAGAAAACATCAACTAAATTAAAGATGAAATTTTTCTTATACTAAAGAAAGTGATAGTTATAAATATACAAGAAGCTTATAGAACACCAAATAGATTGGACTAGAAAAGAAAATCCTCCTGTTATATAATAATCCAAACACTAAATATACAGAACAAAGAAAGAATATTAAAAGGTTCAAAGGAAAAAGGCCAAGTAACATATAAAGCATATAAACATATAAAACATATAAAGTCCTAGAAGATCCTGAATAGATGTCTTGAAGACCCTAAGAAACCACAGATGCCAGCCCAAACTATTATACCCAGCAAAACTCTCAATCACCATAGATGGAGAAACCAAGATAATCCATGACAAAATCAAATTTAAACATTATTTTCTACTAATCCAGCCCTAGAGAGGCTACTAGAAGAAAAGTTTCATCACAAGATGGGTAACTACACACAAGAAAATACAAGAAAATTAATCATCTTACAGGAAAACAAAAAAAGATAATCACAGACACACACAGAAACACCTCCAATAACAAAATAACAGGAACTAATAATCATTGGTCATTAATATCTCTCAACATCAAAGGACTCAATTCACTAATAAAAAGACACAGGTTAACAGACTGGATACATAAACAGGATCTACTATCCTGCTGCATCAAGAAACAAAACTAGGCAACAAAGATGCATACTACTTCAGAGTAAAGGGCTGCAAAAAGTTTTCAAAGCAAAGGGACCTAAGAAAAAAGTTGGAGTAGCCATTCTAATGATTAATAACATAGACTTTCAACCAAAAGTTATCAAAAGAAATAGGGAAGAACACTTCATACTTATCAAAGAAAAAACCCATAAAGATAAAGTCTCACTTTTTAACATCTATGCCTCAAATGCAAGGGCACCCACATTCATAAAAGAAACGTTACTAACGCTCAAATCATACACTGAATATCATACAATAGTAGTGGAAGACTTCAAAACTTCACTCTCACCAATGGACAGATGGAAATGGAAACTACATAGAGAAACAATGAAACTAACATATTATAAGCTAAATGGATTTAACAGATATCTACAGAATAAAACAAAAATAATATATGTTTTCCTCAGTACTTTATAGAACCTTCTCCAAAATTGACCCTATAATTGGGCACAAAGCAAGCCTCACCAGAACAAGATTGAAATAACCCCTTTCATTTCATCAAATCACCATGAATTAAGGCTGAATTTCATAGAAACAACAGAAAGCTTACATACTCATGGAAACTGAACTCTCTAGTCAATGATCCCTTGGTTTGGGAAGAAATAAAGAAAGAAATTAAAGACTAGAATTTAATGAAAATGAAGGCACAACATCCCCAAAGTAATGGGACACAATGAAATCAGTGCTAAAAGGAAAATTCATAGCTCTCAGTACCTTAATAAATTAAATGGGGAGATCTCATTCTACAAACTTAACAGTACATGTAGAAGCTCTAGAAAATTAAAAAAAAAAACAAAAACACACTCACAAAGAGGAACAGAAAGCAGAAAACAGTCAAACTTGGGGCTGAAATCAATCAATTAGAAACAAAGAGAACAATACAAAGAATCAACAAAACCAGAAGCTGATTCATTGAGAAAATCAACAAGATAGAAAAACCCATAGGTAAACTAACCAAAAGGCACAGAGACAGTATACAAATTAACAGAATCAGAAAGGAAAAGGGAGACGTAACAACAGATTCAAACTGTCATTAAGTCTTACTTCAAAAACCTATACCCCACAAAACTGGAAAATCTAAGTGAAACGGATGAATTTCTAGACAGATACCACATACCAAAGTAAAATCAAGATTAGGTTAACTATCTAAATAATCCCATAACCGCAAGGAAATAGAAGCAGCCATTAAAAGTCTCCCAAACCATCCCCCCGCCCCCCAAAAAAGGTTAAGGCTAGAAGGTTTTAGTGTAGAAACCTACCAGACTTTCAAAGAAGAGCTATTACCAATACTCCTCAAACTATTCCACAATATAGAAACAGAAGGAACACTACCTAATTTATTCTATGAGACCATAGTTACCCTGATACTCAAACCTTCCAAAGACTCAATGAAGAAAGAGAACTTCAGACCAATTTTGATTATAAACATCAACACAAAAATACTCAGTAAAATTCTCTCAAATTTAATCCAAAACACATCAAAAGCATCATCCACCATGATCAAATAGGCTTTTTCCCAGGGATGCAGGGATGGTTCAATGTATGAAAATCCATCAATGTAATCCCACCATATAAATGAACTGAAAGAAAACACCTCACATGATCATCTTATTAGATGATGGAAAAGACTGTGACAGAATCCAACACCCCCTCATGTTAAAAGTCTTGAAGAGATCAGAGATTCAAAGCACACACATAAACACAATAAGAGCAATATATAACCAGCTAATAGCCAACATCCAATTAAATGGAGAGAAACTTCCCACTAAAATTGGGGACAAGATAAGGCTGCCCACTCTCTTCCTATCTATTCAATATAGTACTCAAAGTTGCAGCTAGAGCAATAAGACAACAAAAAGAAACCAAGGGGACACATATTGGAAAAAATTTCAAGGTATCACTATTTGCAGATGATATGATTGTATACATGTGATCCCCAAAATCCTACCAGAGAAGTACAGCGGATAAACAACTTCAGCAAAGTGGCTGTATATAAAATTATCTCAAAGAATCAGTAGTTCTCCTTTATACAAATGATAATTGGGCAAATAAAGCAATTAGGAAGACAACACTCTTTATAATAGTTGCAAATAATATAACATCTCTTGGTGTGTCTCTAACCAAGCAAGTCAAAGATTCGTATGACAAGAACTTCAAGTACCTGAATTAAGAATTCAAAGAAGACCTCAGATGATGCAAAGATCTCCCATGCTCATGGATTGGTAGGATTGATATACTGAAAATAGTCATCTTACAAAAAACAATCTAACTATTCAATGTAATCCCAATGAAAACTCCAACACAAATTTTTACAGAGCTTGAAAGAGCAACTCTCACTTTTTTTTTTTTTTTTTTGGTTTTTCGAGACAGGGTTTCTCTGTGTAGCCCTGGCTGTCCTGGTACTCACTCTGTAGACCAGGCTGGCCTCGAACTCAGAAATCCGCCTGCCTCTGCCTCCCAAGTGCTGGGATTAAAGGCGTGCGCCACCACCGCCAGCAACTCTCACTTTCATTTGAAAACAAAACAAAACAAAACAAAACAAAACAAAAAACCCCAAGATAACCAAAACAATACTGAACAGTAAAAGAGCCTCTGAAGAAATCACCATCCCTGCCCTCAAGCTATACTACAGAGCAAGAAAAACTGCAGAGTGTTAAAAACTGCATGGTATTAGTACAGAATCAGATAAGTTGATCAATAGAATAGAATTGAAGACCCCGAGATAAACCCACATACCTGTGGACACTTGATTTTTCACAAAGAATCCAAAACATACAGCAGAAAAAGTAAAGCATCTTCAATGAATGGTGCTGATCTAAGTGGATGTCTGCATGTAGAAGAATGCAAATAGATCTATATTTATAACCCTGTACAAAACTTAACTCCAAGTGGATTAAGGACCTGAACATAAAACTGGTACGCTAAATCTAATAAAAGAGAAAATGGGAAATAGCCTTGAATGCCCTGATACAGGTGACAATTTCCTGAAGAGAACACCGATGACTCAGGCCCTAAGATCACCAATTGATAAATGTACCTCATAAAACTGAAAAGCTTCTGTTAGGCAAAGGACATTGTCAACAGGACAAATTGGGGGGGGGGCAGGTAGAGCACACACTACAGATTATAAACAATTCCTAAACAAGGACTAGACAGAACCAATTATAAATTATGTGTTCTTATTGTGATGGAAGACCTTCTTTGTTGATTTGGCACACTGGGAAAGAGGGACCTCAGTCAAGGAATTGCCTTCATCAGATTGGCCTGTGGGCAAGTCAGAACATTTTATCAATTGCTAACTTCCTACTCTATAGTCATACTTTTTATTGTAGCCACTCACTTGAGTTTCAGCCAGGGGCTCTACCTTTCCTACCTCAAATGTTATTAGGTATTCTTAGGCACAGGCTTACCTTTTGTTTCCCACAGGCAACTCTCTTGTGTGCATTGTGAATATTTGATCTGTGAAATGCCATGTTTGCTCAAAAATTTTGCTAAAATACTTTGGTAAGGAAGGAGAATCTATTGAATTTATGTCTTAAGTGAACCAGATGTTCCCTGGCTTCTCTTAAAACACAAACAACAATCAAACAAACAAACAAAAAATCTACTTTGCTGTCAAAGCTTTGTGCACATGAGTTAAACATAGACTCCCATTTCCTCAAGACACTAACAAAAGAGACCACCACTCTAGCTAAAGAACATTTAACTTCCTGTGGTAGCAAGATGGTTCATCGAGGAGCAGTGTTTTGCATGCATGCTGGATAACTGGAGTTTTATAACCTCACAACCTCACTTTGATCTCTGAAATCTCTGCTGACAGGAGCGTTTCCAACTGAGTTGCACTTTAATCTGTGCCATGTGTGGTACTACTGATATATATCTGTACTCATGCAGCGACTCATCACTGAATACATATACATCCAAAAAATTAAAAATAAATTCTGTTCTGAATGTAGCATGATTGACTCTGCAGTCTTCTTCAACTGTAGGCTTTCCTTCTGCAATATTAATATCTAAGACAGATTGCTGTCTTCCCACAGCAAAGACTTGGCATCCAGAGGATCTAAGATGGCAGATGTACTCTCACCTCTCCCACAAGTGTAGTCTTGATGCCTATTCCATGGAAACTGTTTGGAAATGCAAAATTAAAGAAGCAATGTGTTTTTTGAGACTAAGCCTTATACCAGTTACTTAATAAAAATTTACCATTCCTCATAATATTAATTAGACCAATATTAAGAGTGTATCTAATATTATTACTAATAAATGGCAGTGTTGTCTGTTGCATGTTGTGCAGTATATTACTAGAATTGAAAGAAATGCATCCAAGGTCAATTTTTGATTCTTGAATCTTCTCTATAAGGTTTTCCTTGGTTCTTTATAATATGAGAATATCAGAAGAATGGAAAAGTGTGGAAACAGAACTCAAGTAGGTCAACGAGATCTTCAATTCAGGCTCTGCCTGCCCCATTGCCAGTAGCCTTAGCTAGGGTCATCCTGGTAGATTCTTGGGAGTTTTCACTGGACTATGTTTCTAGTTTGTCCCTGAGATGCCCCTTAATTACACTTGTCTTCTGTAACCAGGAAAGACTTCTAGTGGAGGAATTGGAATAACAACCCAGCTACATAACCTTTGTCTTACAAGTTGTTCTGCCTACAAGATATACTGGGGTAAAGGTGGTACAGAAATTGTGAGGGGAGTTAATCAATGACTGGTCCAGCCAGAGACCTATGCCAGGAGAGGCATCTCACCAGTGGCACTGCCTGAAGGGGTGGGACCCAGAAGCTAGATATTCCAGATACTTAGGATAGAACTAGATGCAACTTTTTTTTAAAAGCAATCAAAGAAATGATGCCTAATGGTATTCTGCTATACTCAGATGTGTGTTTAGCTCAGTTGTCATCAGAGAGGCTTCATACAGCAACTGACAGAAAGAGATGCAAAGACCCCCTCATCTAAACATTAGGCAGAGTTTGGGGAATCCTGCTGAAGAGGGGGAGGAAGGATTGCAGAAGCTAGAGGGGTGAAGGACACCACACTAAAACCCACAGAATCAAGTAAGCTGGGCTCAAAGGGGTTCACAGAGACTGAACCAACAACCAGAGAGTCTGCTTGAGATGGACCTAGGCCCTCTGCATATATGCTACAGTTGTGTAGTTTGGTCTTCTAGTGTGATTACTAACAGTGGGAGAAGGAGCGGCTTGTGACTTTTTTACCTATATTTCCTCATACTGGGTTGCCTCATGTAGCCTTAATGTGAGGGGAGATTCCTAGTGTTACTGTACTTCATATGCTGTGTTTGGAGGACATCCATTTGAGCCCTGGCCTTTTCTGAATAGAAACACAGGAGGAGTGCATCTGGGGTGGGCAGAGGGGTTGGGGTAAGACTGGGAGGAAAGAGAGAAAAGACTTGTCTGGACATGAATGTGTGTGTGTGTGTGTGTGTGTGTGTGTGTGTTATATAGTAGGTCAATAAGAGAAACATTCATTAGGAAATGTAGAGGCGTGACAAATATAGTGGACTTAGAGTGTGGAGAGTGTGCGACAGTCTACCTCTGTGGGCCAGTAGAGTGGGAAACTAGAATGAGAAAAGAAGGAGTCTTGGTAAAGATCTAGAGAGGTGGGATTTGAGTTTCTACCAAGGTTTACATCTAACCAGACCACAGCCTAGAAGCAGAGAGAGAGAGAGAGAGAGAGAGAGAGAGAGAGAGAGAGAGAGAGAAGAGAGAAGAGAGAAGAGAGAAGAGAGAAGAGAGAAGAGAGAAGAGAGAAGAGAGAAGAGAGAAGAGAGAGAGCAGGGAAGGTATTCCCATCATTCCTCTCATACTATCTATATCTCTTACTTTGTGTTGTCCTTCACTGCCACATCCTCCCCTGTCCTTCCCTGCCCTTTCAGTTCACGCTCCCCTTCTCTTCCCTCTTTTTAGATGATTCCATTTAAAGGAAAGCCATTTGAATCCAGGAATGGAGTCATGAAGTAAGACAGCAAGTTAGGGAAAGGTGTTTCCCATTTCTGTGTCTTTTTTGGTCCAGAAATTCTTTTGGGCTTCAGTTGGACACTAGGGATTAATGGATTCAGAATAAAATCTGCTGAATATTGTGAAGATGGCGCCAGCAGACATAAATTCCCAGTGTGGAGTTCAAAGCACTTCTGCATTAAAGTTGAATGAGTGGTATGCCGAGATTCATAAAAGCTCAGTGTGGGCTATTGCTTAAAGGGTTAAAACCATAATGAAGCCATGCAACTGAAAACTCCGGCTTTCATGCTTTTTGTTGTTGTTGAATAAATTAAAATTTAATCTTGTGAGTTTTAGGTTAGAAAGGAATTCAACAAAAATCTGAAATCATTGATACAACGTTGGGCATGCTTCATTCTGTAAAATTAGTGAAAATCTCTACTGGAGTAATAAACTATGATTAGTGGCAGCTTATCGGACATATGTGGATTTAAAACACTATTCAAAGACAGTAGAATCTACAGGGGAATTGAGAATATGGAATGAGGAAACAGATTTATTTAAAATCTTGCAGAATTTGAGGGAATTAAGGATTTCATTCAAACATGTAAACTGTGCCACTCTCTACCCCTGGTTACAACATAAGAGATTTTAAATAATTATAGTTTGATATTGTTGAGGGAGAAAGGAGAAAAAAAGCAGACCTCCTTTTTTCTATGATAAGAAAGAAACATCTAGAAAGCTTTTGAACTATTTTCTGTGCCTGGCACTAATAACATATGTAAGTTTATATGAAGTATTGAAAGCTTCTTTTGCCCTCTGGTAATAAAGGATTTTGCTATGCATTTCAATAAGGTCTTTAAGTTTTAATTTGGCGGTGGATGGGACACATCTCCTTTTCGGTGTGTGTGAAGCTTGGACTATTGTTCTGCATTATAGATTAAGTATTAGGGTCTAGGGAATCTGGATGAAGCTAGATATTAGGAACTTAGCTCCCAAAGGGAGGAGTTTTGAATATGCTAAACGGATTTGGAGTCTGCTCTCAAATCTACTTTGAAAGTGGTTAAAACAGAGTTTATTCTGCTCCTTGCTTGTAGTTATTATTAGTCTTTGCTTTTACCTCATATTACATTAAGAAGACTCTAAAAGCAAGAAAACAGGAGGGTACAAAAGCCACATGCTTGATTATTTGAAAGGTATTTTTCTGTGTTTTTCTACTCTGCTGGCTAATTTTCTTGGGCATTTCTGAGGATGTTTTCCCAGGAGTTTGGCATGTATTAGTTCAGGTGGACTAACTTCAGACTGCTGTCCAATCCAAAGAAGAAAAACAAAAGAAGCATGTTGGTTTCTCTCCCTCTGGAGCTGTGATATACCCACCTTTCCTATTACTGAGCATTGGTCCAGACTTTTTGTCCTTTGTTTAGTATGGGTTTTCTTTTTCTTAGTGGCCACTGTCCTCTCAAGCATTTTGATTTAAACAGAGACAAGCTACAGATATAAATAAGTCTCCAGCTGTGGTAGAACATCTCAGCTTGCATCAGAGCCAACTAGTCAAATATGTCACTTATTATATGTAGATAGGTCTGCCATTCATCTATAAAATACCTACTGTTTATATATATATATATATATATATATATATATGCATGAATATATCTATTATCTATAATCTATCATCTATTTTCTATCATCTATTCATTTATCTATCCATCTATAATCATTCTATGTTTATCTATATACATACTGTCACCTAAACATGTATGTATATCTATCATCTATCTATCTATCTATCTATCTATCTATCTATCTATCTATCTGCCTTTCTTTCTTTCTTTCTTTCTTTCTTTCTATACATCAATCAATCATGTATCTATCATTTATTATCTATCTATATCCATCTGTCTGTCTATCATAATCTCATGAGCTCTGTCTCACTGAAAAAAATCAGTTTTATATATAATTTGTAATTTGTGTTAAAAACTATAAGAATTTGAGTTCATATTAGACTATGCAGATGTGAGAAATTTCAAGCCGTTGCTGCTCTCATGCATTTGGATACATCTGACTGCTCAGTTAGCCTATAGATGGACAGAAGAAATGCTCTAGACAAAGAGCACAAGATTGGATTTTTTTTCTACCAACAGAACATAAATCCAGAGTCTAATCTGAATTATACTTGTTTTAGTTGGGGTTATTTATTACTGCCTTGAGGAGTGAAAGACTGTGACCAAAGCACTTGGGAAAAAGGGGTTCATTTGGCTCACACTTACCTACCTCTTTTCATCCTCAGAGGAAGTCAGGACTAAAACACAAGCTTGGCAGGAACATGGAGGCAGGAACTGATGCAGAGGCCATCAGAGTGCTACTTAGTGGGCTGCTCCCCATGGCTTGCTAGCCTGATTCTTTATAGAGCCCAGGACCTCCAGCCCCGTGATGGCACCATCTACAATGGTCTGAGCCCACCCAACAATCACTAATTAAGATAATGACTTACCATTTGTTGAAGATGCCTTCTTTTTCTCATTGTAAGGTTTTGGCTTCTTTGTTAAATGTTGAGTGTCCACAGGTCTATGGTTCTTATTTTGCGTCTTCAATTCCATTCTACTGATTTACATGTCTGTTTTTATGCCAGTGCCATGGATTTTTTTCATTGCTCTGTACTGCAGCTTGAAATCAGGGATGGAGATAGCTCCAGAAATTCTTTTATTGTACAGGATTGTTTTAGCTACCCTGGATGTTGTCCAGGGAGAGAGAGAGAGAGGGGGAGGAGGGGAGAGGGGAGAGGGGAGAGGGGAGAGGGGAGAGGGGAGAGGGGAGAGGGGAGAGGGGAGAGGGGAGAGGGGAGAGGGGAGAGGGGAGAGGGGAGAGGGAGAACAAGCTAGAAACCTAGGACAATAGAAACTCCTAGGAATCTAGGAGGGTGACTTTAGTTAAGACTCTTAGTAATTGGGGATATGGAGCCTGAGCTATTTCCTGTAGCCAGGCAAGACTTCCAATGGGGGGACGTGTACACCGACTCAGCCACAAAATTTTAGATGCACAATTTGTCCTGCCTAAAAATGTACAGGAGTAAAAAGATGGAGCAGAATTTGAGGGAAAGGCCAGCTTGAGATCCATGCCATGAGAGGGAGCCCACTCCTGGCACCATTAACAACATTCTACTATACTTACAGACAGGAGTTCAGCATAACTGTCATCGGAGAGGCTTCACCCAGCAACTGATGAAAACTGATAGACTCACAGCCAAACATTAAGTGAAACTTGAGGGATCCTATAGAAGAAGAAAAAGGAAGGATTGTAGGAGCCAGAGGGGTCAAGAACATCACAAGAAAACCTACAGAATCAAATAACCTAGGCCCATAGGAGCTAATAGAGCATGAACTGCTAACTAGAGAACATGCATGGGACAGACCTAAGCCCTTCGTACATATGTAACAGCTGTACAGCTGGGTATTCACATGGAACTTATAAAGTAGAAGCAGGGACTGTCTCGGACTACATTGCCTACTTTTGGATTCTTTTCCCCTAACTAGACTGCCCTGTAGACTCAGTAGAAGATGTGCCTAGTCTTACTGCAACTTGATATGCCAAGGCTTATTGATACTCACGAGAGGCCTCCACTTTTCTGAAGAGAAGGGGAGGAAAAGTGTATGGCGTGGGAGGAGAGATGAGAGAGAGGGAGTGGGAGGAGAGGAGGGAGGGTAAACTGTGATTAGAATGTAAAGTAAATAAATAACTTAATAATAATAATAGATAATGGATCTTATGAACATTCTCTTTATTGAAGATCTCCCCCTTTCAGATAACTCTAGCTCATGTTAAGCCCAGTACTTTAGTCACTATTACCTCCCAAGTAACTGGATTTTCCCTATAAAGCATATATATTGATAATCCTTAATGAACAAAAATTGATAATGATCATGTTTAAGATAACATGAGTTACTGTTGATTCACTTCCTGAAGTCAGGCACATTATTATTTCATAATATAATTTGTATATTATACTCAGCATAATCTCTTTCACATGTTTATATTTAAGATTGTTCTTACATGAAACACACACCTGGGTTCCCATAGTAAATGGGAGACAAAATCAAATGTTTAACAGAATGTTATTGTTCACATCTAAGACCATAGCCTCAATAAAATGTAATCTCATCTGTAACTTAAATTTTCTAAGAAAGCAAAAGAAGCTATTTCTAGTTAGTGTTGTGTGGGCATAAGGACATTCTGGACAAGGCCACCAATAGTTTCACACAGCAACACTGAAGAGAATATACTCAGGTTTTAATGTGTGAGGTTTGAAATGACAGCAATTCTTGAATATTCTGCTCCTATACATGTGCCTGAGAATCAACTTCTCAAAGACAGGAGACTTGGCTTATTTTAACATATAAGTTTGGGGGTTGGTTTCAGTCATGAGTGGATAACACTGTACTTTTAATCTCTGGTTGGGGAAGGTGATATCACAGGATGGTGGAAGCATGGGGTTTGCAGAACTATTCATTTTGTGACTAGAATATGAGAGCCAAAGGGAGAGACCTAAGTCCCACAGATCCCCTTGGAACAAGCTCTCAAGAACTACAACCCCTTCCATTAGGCTGAACCCTTTAAAGTTTTCTCTACTCCTAGGATACCAGGCCTTGAACACCTACCTGCTCCTGGGGTTATAGTCAACATCTAATCTATAGCTGATGTGGAAAGATTTTCAACACAGTTGATGTCTTATAGAAGACAGAAACCTGACATGCTTAATTATGGTTTCTAACAAAGCTGGCTTTTACTTGTAGGTTTTGAAGTCTAGGGAAACTTCCTTATCCTTTCTAGTGGATTTTTTCCCCTGTGGACCTTGTAGCTGCTAAATCTTTTCTGTAGCATCAGTTGAGGGAAACTGTCAGAGGGCACATATGATTTCCTACTAAATAGTAGGGTAAGCTTGGTTCACGAGGAGATTAACATTGTTATCAAATATTGCTGTTAACTGGATTATCTTCTGCTAATTACAGAATCATGGCTTCTGATTTTCTTGGCCTCATTGAACCAGAACAAGGGGCCTTATTACTGAACAGGGTTCTTATTACTAAGTTCCCTGTATACTTCGTTAACATGTTTCCTTCAATGGTTATTTTTTTTCTAACACACTAGTATCACTAACTGTAATGTCAGGGTTAATAACATTCAATGAGTCAACTGACTAACACAAATTGATTAGTAAAAAAAACTATTAATAGAAAATTTTAGAAGTAGAAAACAAATCTTTCATGAACAACAATAGGATCTCAGCATATTATACTTATGAGACAAGTGATCAGAAATTATTATTTCATTATTAAACAATTCTATAGTTTCTAATATTAGTTTTAAGATATATTAAAAATAAAGAAATTAGAAGAATGAGAGATCTTGAGAGATGGTTCAGTAATTAAGAGTACTTGGTGATTTTATCAAAGGCCTGGGTTTGTTTCCCAGCACTGACATGATGGCTTACAACTGTCTGTAAATCCAACTCCAGAAGCTCTGACTTCATATTCTGGCCATTGTATAGATTACATACATACATTCATAAACAGAAAATTAGAAAAGAATAAAAGAAAATGCTTCTTTTGTAGAACTCTTCGCAATAAAATAACCTTTTGTGATAATGTCAAAGATAGCACAAAAGTATTCAAATAGTCATAAAATTTCTAGCTATTCTTAAACAATACATGAAGAAATGTGGTTTTGTTTTTTTTGTTGTTGTTGTTCTAAAAGTGTTCCCAGGACACACTATTGAATTAGTTATGGTAGTTTGAACAAAAAATTTACCATAAACATACACATTTCTCTATACCCTTTTAAATGTAGAATCAGGAAAGTGTATGTTATTTGTTTAATAAAATACAAATACTGCAAATTTATTGTAGCAATGTCTAAAATATTAAATGGAAAGATGTGCAATCACCATTTTAGAAGTCTTCAAGATAATGATATGTTTCAAAATTAATCTAAAAACCATTGATGTTCAAACAAGGACTAAAGAAATTAAAAGAATTCTGAGAAACTAATGCTTAAATTTACTGCCAAGAGCAGGGGAGAACATTCAAAATTAGGAAAATATTCTAATTGGTATAGAATTGAGCTAATATTATAATTGTAAAAGCATATTTATCTTGCTTAAGAAAGCAATGGATAGTCACATAGAAACAAAGTCAACATAGTCACCAATGAAACAATGTACATATTTCTCTATAAAACTCCAATAAGAGGTATAACTCAATATTATATATATATATATATATATATATATATATATATATATATATATATATAGTGTGTGTGTGTGAACTCAGACAGGAGATGAGAAATTTATATAGGATAAAATTTTTATCTTAAGGTAGCCTAGAAAATTCAGTTTGTTTATTAAATAAAGCTTATTAAATAAGGTAGACATTGATCTAAAAATTGGACTAATTTATCAAACTATGTTTTAGTTTTGATTTTATTTAGTTATATAACAATTAAATACTTGACTTAAATAAGTAAAGAATTAAAATTATAAACAATACAATAAGTGAGCATAACATAAAAACTAGTATTATTGATGAATAATATTTCAAGGTGTATAAAATAACAGCAATTACAAACAATACATTACTTAAAATTACAAACTGTTATAAATACATGGAAAGTATATTAGATTCAGTGTTATGCAGAGAAATATACATCGTGGTAACTGAATTTGGTCTTTGTTTTTCTTTTAATCTGTCCAAACACAAGCAATAAAAAACAAGTAATCAATAATATCTAATTTGTGACTTTGTAGAAAATAAGCCATAAACTGAGAGACATTGGCTGTGTCACTATAATAACATGTGTAATTAGGGAAATAGAAAATATAAATACATTAAAATTCAATCACATTATGGGCTATTATACAGAAGAAGAGCATAAGGTGGGGTAAGTTTGCCTGGTCTGTATTGTTGAAGTTTGGTCTATTGATATGCATGTGGATGCTATGTGTTATACTCAGAGGTCTAGACCTACCAGTGACTGTTCATGTTTACAAGATTTTGTTGTGCAAAGCTTGTTACTTGATAAAACTATTAGTTAAATAAAATTGGCTATAGTCATTTATTAGAGGCAGATGGGTTGGAGGAGGAGAGACCAGAGGTAGAGGGAAGAAGAAAGAAAGGAAGTTGCTATGAGGGGAGAGGAACCATGAACACATGGCCAGGAGAAACAGCAAGTACCTGGGATACACCTGAGGAGGTAGCTAGGCCTGCAGTTAGAAGATTATACTAGGGATGACCCCTAGAAATGGTCAAAACCAAGTAAAATAACAATAGTCTGAGTCTCCTTTATTAGTAAGCTAGTCAGGGAGAAGCTTAAATTGGTTATACTACACGGTGTGGTGGTTTGAATGAGAGGCCCTTCCTCTCAGTCTCAAGTATTTGAATTCTTGGGTCCCAGTTGGTGATATTGTTTGGGGCAATGTAAGAGGCATGGCCTTACCACTTTGGGTATGTTCTGACTGCTTAAGCTATGTGCCATTCCCAGTTTAGTCTCTCTGTTTCCTACATGTGGTTTAAGAGGCAAATTCTCAACTGGCTTTTAGCCACCATGCCCATCTACAGCCATGTTTCCCTTCCACATTAGTGATGGACTCTTCTCCTTTGGAACATAAGCCTAAATAAACTCTTCTTTTTGTAAGTTGCCTTGGTCATTGTATCTTATCACAAAGCAACTAAAATAGACTTGAGATTTCTATGGTCTCATATTAAAAGACACATATGTACAAGCATGCATACATGTTTATAAGGAAGCCCTCCATATCTTTGATTTAACTAACTAGACAAAAATATTCTAAAAATATATTTCTGTGAATATTAAGCCAGCCACTTGTGATTATATCTCTGGAAGTGTATTTATGTTTTCTTTGCTTCCATGCCTAGGCTTGTTCTTCTCCTCATGACTCCCATCACTTACATAGAATTGCCATTATTGTGTATATTGTATGTAATTTTAAGGGTATCATAAACTTATAGAGTACACATGTGCTTTTAAGTTGGGATCTATGTCATAAGATTTTTTTTTGGTGGTGAACATGATGGCCTCTTTATTATTTGTCTATCACACAGAAACACATGTGATATTGAATCATCATAACCATACCACATCCATAATCAAATGAGATGGTTCTAGTCAAGTGGAGTTTTTTAAAAAAACTAGCCCACATTTAGTAACTTATTAACTAGGGGATCCTGGCTTGCTCTGAATGATATGAACTGGGTCAGAGCCCTGTGATTTGTCTAAGTTTGAAGAAACTACTTGAGAAAATTCCACTGTGCCTTCATTTTAGGGTTACTTTATGGATATTTAAGGGTGCTTTAGGAAGAATCTATGACTTTTGGATATGACCACATCCTTCCTGTTGACTTCCCTTGATAGTGATCTTCAGCTGGTACATTTAACCAAAATGTGTCATGCTCTGGTGTACTGCATATGTGGAAGCCTTTAATTGGTAAGGAAAGTTGTCTTGGTCTATAAACTTGGTCTATAAAAGTCAGGTTTCCAGAAAGATGTGTACATAGTAAGCACAGGTTGTTGTTATTATTTTAGTTATTTTTTATGTGTATCCAACTGTCTTGATTTTAAAAGAAGCATACCAAGCCTTTGAAGAGTGATTATTTAGAAATGGCATAATTTTTTTTTTTTACCCAACTCTCTTTTCTCTGTAGTATTTGAGTCATATTCTTATAGGATCATATTTTAATTATATTTTGACATATGAAAGAAATACAGACATTGTTTTGAAAAGCACATAATTTGAGTACATATGTGTATATATGTTCTTTGTTTCCAAATTAGTTGAAAACACATGCACACTTATGTTCCTTCCAAGTTCTCATACTTTTTACAGGGAGCATAGTTGTAGATAATACGTCTCCATCACAGCATTGTAGATAATATAACAACTGTCCATCATAGAATCGTAGATAATACAACACCCCACCATTGTTGATAATACAGCTCTCCATCACAGCACTGTAGATAATATAAGAAACCCCCCATGATAGGATCATAGATAATACAACTCTCCATCATACCATTGTAGATAATACAACTCTCCATCATAGCACTGTAGATAATATAACAACCCCCCACCCCCATCATAGGATCATAGATAATACAACTCCCCATCGTGGTGTTGGTTGGCTTTTTCCTAAGGGAGTAATTCAGATTGTCAACTTCCCTCAAACACTAAAATGTAACTTATTATACAAGTTATTAAGCCTATGAGCAACTTTTTTAGGGGGAGCATATTAGCTTGACCATTTTTTTTTAAGCCTAAAGAGGGAAAAGTTAATATGGGAGAGGGTTTCCTTGTACTTTTACAGTTGTAAAGAATGTCTTGTCTTGTTGTGTGGTTTGAAGATCCCCAGAGAAAACAAAGCTGGGAAGTTATTTTTCATAGCTAAAATCTACAATTTGAATGCAGGTAGAATGTGTTGATTTTATCAGAAGATTAAAGAGTTTGAGCTAACCTTTGAGAGTTCAGGGAGTGACTAATAAGTATTTATAACTTGCCGCAAATTACCACATTAAACATCAGCAGGAGACCTTTGATATAGAGGGCAGAATGTAGGTCTGTAATGAGTGTGACCCAATATAGTTTGTGAATGGTCAATTGGTTTTCTATTTTTACACTTGTCAGTCTTCTAGCAGAAACTGTGTGGAAGAAACGGACTCAAGGCAATGCTCCATTCTTTTCTCAGGTTCATCCTAGGGAGTATTCAATACTCTGTGTGTTTCATTTAATTATGCATATTACACATAACTCTTAAGCAGAATTAATAAAATAAACTTCAAAGAATAAAGCTTATATGCATAAAACTGTTGCTATGATTATTTGTATTCCCAGCTCAATCAACTCAAGAAGAGGGATTGTCTTACCTCAGGGTTGTGTTTTGTCTGAAGATGAGGAGTTTCCTCTTTTTTTTTTAATTGCAATTTTTAGTTGCAATTAATTTATTATTTAAGCACAAAGTATCATGTAATAAAATGGACAATATCATCCAGAGTGATGTAACTCAGACCCAGAAGGACATGCATAGTATGTACTCATTAATAAGTGGATATTAGCCCCCCCCCCAAAAAGTACAGAACACCCAAGATACAGTACACAGAACTCAAAAAGATCAACAAGCTGAAGGGCCCAAGTAAGGATGCCTCAGTCCAACTTGAGACAGAGAAGAAAGCAACAATAAGGGGTGAGAGGAAGGGAGGGACTTGGGAGGGAAAATGGACTGGGGGTGGGGGTTGAGGAAAAGAGGGGAACCGGATCTGGTAATGGGAAAAGGACTGAAGCTCTGAGGGCCAGCAGAAAGAATGGAAACAGGCAACCTAGGGAGGGAGGTAGGAGGTTGGGGGACCCTCCAGAATGTAGCAGAGACCTGGGTGGTGACTCTCAAGAATCAAAGGGAGGGACCTTGGATGAAATGCCCTATAGTGAGGAGAGAGGACTTTTAGAGCCCACCTCCAACAGAAAGACAGGGCATCAAGTGAGGGAGAGGGTTGCTATCACAAAGCTCAAACTCTGACCCATAATCGTTCCTGTCTGAAAGAACTACAGGAATAGAAATGGAGAGAAGCCCGGGGATAAAGAAGGTCCAGCGACAGGCCCAAAGTGGGATCCAGCTCAAGGGGAGGTCCCAAGGCCTGACACTATTACTGAGGCTATGGAGTGCTCACAAAAAGGGACCTATCATGACTGCCCTCTGAAAGACCCAACAAGCAGCTGAAAGCGTCAGATGCAGATATTTGCACCCAATCAATGAACAGAAGCTGCTGTCCCCTATGCTTGAATTAGGGAAAAGCTGGAAGAAGCCGAGGAGCAGGAAGACCCTGTAGGAGGACCAGCAGTTTCAACTAACCTGGACCCCCTAAGATCTCTCAAACACTGGACCACCAACCAGGCGGCATACACCAGCTGATATGAGGCCTCCAACACATATACAGCAGAGGACTGCCGGGTCTGGGTTCAGTCAGTAAAGATGCACCTAACCATCAAGAGATTGGAGGCCCCAGGAGTTTAGAGATCTGGTGGTGGTGGGGACATCCTCGTGGAGACATGGGGGCAGGGAGGAGGTATAATATGCAGAACAGTCGGAGGGTGGATTGGGAGGGGAATAAAATCTGAAGTGTAAAAAATAATGATGATGATTGATGATGAGGATGATGATGATAATAATAAAGTAGATAAGGGAGAAATACCAGTGTCTTCCAATCAAAACAACTTAAGATTAGGCATTAGTTTCTCAGTGATGCCAGTGCAGTCAGTGGGGAAGCAAAGTGAGATGTCGTGAAAGGTGTCTGGACCATGTTTTGGCTTCCTGGATGAGTGTCTGTCTTTAGGAGATGTATTAGGCACTATTTTGCTCTTTATAATCAAACACTCTCAGAGGCTAGAGATAGGAGTGTGTGGACTGGTGGAGAAGGTGGCTTTGGTCAGGCTCTGTAGGTGGAGGGACTCAAGATGCCTTCCTGTCCTTCTTTTTCCCCATCTCTGGTTTCCCCCCTCCCTTCTTGCTTACTTTATAGAAGCAGTCTGCCTTGGCTGTTGGGGAAAGCAGACAGCCATTGTGGGTATTCACGGTTCAGAAGGGAGCCGTAGAGGCTGTTCTGAGACTTGTGTTTTCTATTTCTATCTAAGTTCACCTAAACACATTAAGGTGATTCTTTACACTAGAAGTGTGACACAAAATCATGCATGTTAAAAACAGTGTTTATATAAACACTGGTTTGAGGAGATGGGGATGATTTTCAACAGGTTGATTGATATTCTTTATTTCTTACACCCAGTTATCAATTTATTTATTAATCAGATATCTATTGAATGCTTTCTGTGGATCAGACTATGATTGAGGTTCTGAGGATATGGCAGTGTGGTTACGTATGGGATATTTACATATTCTCAATGTGTCCTGTGCAGAAGGTACTTGATGAAATGTAATATACTTAGCTTCGTCATTCTTCGAATCAATGGATATTTTTAATCATTCCTAGTCAAGTGGCTGAGAAGATCAGAATTAAGTGAGGAGACTTACGGTGATAATAAAAACTGGGATGTTGAGAAACCCATTTATGGGATGCATGTGTTTCATTCAAATAGAAGCTGAAACAAAGGAAGTAAAGTAAAGTAGAATTAAGTGTCTGTGTAGCTCGACATTCCTAACATGCAAATCTCCATTCTCACATCAATGCAATTGATTTCCTTCCCAGAAGTTTACATCCTATTGATATATTATGTATAGGGTCATAATATCATTCTGTTGATAATATTAGTCATCATTACACCCTTTAATTCCTCTCAATATTTTAGGAGTGCGGAGTTCTCAATAGGAACGCAAAGTCTATTTATTATTTTATTATTGAATAAATGAAGCAGTAAATGTTAGAAACACGAAACAAGTACAGTGAACTTTCAGAAAGGTGCTGTTAGTTCCATATTTGGCACTCAATCTTTTTCATCCTTTTGTGTAAGACTGGAAACCAGGGATATTTCTCAGTTCTATCTTTAATGTCAGGATTTCAAATATTTGAGTTAGTCTCTAGAGATAACTAAAAACTTATCCAGACTCATTCAAATAACACAAAACTTGGGTTTGTAAATGTGTGAATCACAGACATGAATCTATATAGAAAACTATATACAAGTTCTTATTTTAACTTTCCTTGATGCTTTCGACTGACTAGGTCCTTTGTGACTAGGTCTAGGTCCTAGTTCTAGGTCCTTTGTGACTAATTGTCAGTGAAATTTGTAGACTAGAAAATAAACTGGTTCAACTTATTATAGCTTATTCTGCTTTAGAATCTGTGTGATATAGAGATTGTCTTAAGTTCACCGATGAACACGTGGCCTTTGTGATTTTCCAATGTGGCCCAATTAAGTTCTACTTGTGGGTCACGGAAGTGAGGGGTCATCCTTGAATGTAGCAAGTGTATCAAGGTTATTCTCTAGCAGGGCAAATTTGTTAAGAGCCTTGAGCATGATAGTCATTATAATTGTTTTATATATAAGATTTTGTGTAGATATAAATAGAGAAGATTTCTCAGTTTAGAGAAAAAAGATGGGTCAATTAAAAGTAATCACACTGCCTTGTGATATAATGTAGAGACCATTAAGATTTGTAGTTTTTGTTTCTAAAGAGACGTTGCTGAATATGATGTTTTACAATTTGTATGCTTTAGTTTCAGGCTGGAGGTACTAGGACCTGATACTGTGTCTCAAAAAAAAAATTGAAAGCTGTACTACTTACCTGCCTGTCTAAAGCCTTCGATTTTGAAGGCAGGTGTGCATTGAAGAATCGAAGATTGACTTAAAGTATAAACTTAGTGATGTAATTTCAAAAATGATTATTAATCTGTAAATGTTCTGGGAGGAGAATTTAATTTTTGTGAACAGTTATTTTGGCAGAGAATTGCAGATTTACAAAGTGTGTATTATTTCATTGTCATTTGGTGATTTAACAGAGAACATTTGCTAAGTTGATTGATTGCATTTTCTTAGAAAAAAATCTGCAACCATAGAATATGTGAGATAACTTATATGTATGAGTATGTTTCAGTGAATCAAGCAATCATGAACATATGTATTTCTGCTTATACAAGTATTCAGAAAACATGAGAATAAGAAAAAATTAAACATCCTCTGTGATTTTAGAAGATGTTAGTTTCCTTTTTTTTGTAAATTTCAAAATATTCCTGGTGTTTTGATGTACATACTCTGGGACAATTTGGTTCTCTTGATATCTCCTTGGGCTATTTGTCAGTGATATGATGTGGATGGATATTTTAATATAATAACAAGCTTGAAGTTATACCAACAGTGAAAAGTAGTAAGAAAGCCCTACTGCCTGTTTTTCTTTTTACTCAAAATGGAATTAAGTCAGTAAATTCTACACGATTGATCTAAGCGGGGTGACATTTTAAAACTGCATGTGTATGCGATATGTCTGACCATGTACATATATTTGCCAGTAGGTTATTGAACAACCAAAGTGACAGTTTAATGGTACTGCTTGAGAGACTGAAACGTAAAATATTGCACTAATTCATAGACAGCAAAAACGTGACCTCAGTTTTGTGATATAAGTAAGAGCACATAAAAGAAGAAAGAACATTTCTAAATGGCTTCCAGCATTTAGTTGGCTAGCCAATTTAATGAAATCAAATCATTTGTTTTTACAGAGACCTGGCTTGTCTGTGTGTAGTAAGAGTCATATTACACTTTTGTTTATAGACTGAATATCCCTTTAACTGATTGAAAAAGGAGCTTCTGACGTTTGCTTTAGCAATTGACTTGAATCAACCACTGGGTGGTAATTTGATAAAAATAATGTCCAAATAATGTGACAGAAAATACTAAGCTTACTAATCATGAGACTTAGTTGAATATGAGATGTCATTTTTAAAGTAAATGTGTATTTTTATAATAGGAGTTATAATAGGAGGTTATAATGTAGTTATATCCTCTCTCCTTCCCTTATTTCCTCCAAATTCTTTCATGTCCTCCTGCCCCTTCTTTCAAATTATGGCTTTTTTGTTTTATTGCTGTTACACAGTACACACGTACAAACACACCCACACACACCCACACACACCCACACGCACACTCACACACATACTCATACACACTCATACAACACTCACATACATACACACACTCACACACACATACACACTCACATACATATACACACACACACACACTCATACTCTCACACACTAACACACTCTCTCTCTCTCTCTCTCTCTCTCTCTCACACACACACACACACACACACACACACACACACACACACACACACACACACCAATACTTCTTAAACTTCTGGATGCCTTGCTACATTCCAGCTTTCACATTTTTTCATAGATCACCTAGACATTGGCTAGCAAAAGCATGTTTATTTTTATCTCAGAATAATTTTTGTGTAGAACTATGACCTCAAGACCTCCACCTGCACCTTTAGCACTGCCTGACGTGCCCATGGCCTTGGTAAAAATTTTATTCTTCATCACTGAGAGCTTCATGGAGTCTTCTCACAGTATCTTAGATGCCTGTTTATGCATCATGTCGCTATTTGACTAAACAAGCATGTTTCTTGTTTCTATGTACATTTTTACACATTGTAACCCCTGTTTCAGTTAAGAATCCATGCTTCAGAATGAGCCATGAGAAGACCCTGTATCTGCTCATCTCTGCATGGAGCTCTTAATATAACTAGCTCTACTCTGCCAAACACAGTGCCTTAGCTGTCAAGTAACACAAACTCTTGTTTGCTAGAACTTCCTGACATCAACTATTTTCTGTAGGCTCAGTAATTCCTCTCAATATTATCTTCTGAGTTGCTATTATCTGTTAACTTGTATTGTAACCACAAATTAGCTTCAGGAACTCAGTGGCCATTTATAACTTTTTTCCCAAATGCATATCTATTATAGGCTTCTGCTGGTGGTTGGATTTCCATGTACATATCATTTGAAGTTAATAGCATTGTTGCATATGGGTCAGTATGTCAGGAGAGAAAACTCACACAACCCATGCCTACGCTCACATGCCTCAAACCAGAGGTACCAGTCTTCATTCCTAGTTAGAGTATATTTCTTAGCATAGCCATATAGTTCTGGGTGATGCTAAGACCACTGGGACTTTTCGGGGAACTCCCAGATAAAGAAGATCTGTTAATGTTTATATCCATTTACCTTACAGATTATATTTTACCTGGATGTGTGGCTTTTTTCTATTTTCAGTCTATTCAAAATAATGTTTCCTTTGTAAAAGTTCACTTATATTTTAAACTCTCTTAACAATTATGAACAGGGCCCATGCTTTATCTTCATACACTTATTTTCATTTGTTTATTTAAACACCAGTTATTCAAGAATATAGTTTATAGATGTGTATGCATTCATTCTGAGCTCTGTATTAAGAATCTGGGAATCCCCCCCAAAAGAATTTTAAATAATCACCCATATAAGCTAAATGTGTGAGCCAGCTTGTGTTGAATGCCTCAGTCTTCAGGGTCCTTTCTGTTGAGACAGATGTGATACTTAGTCTTGCAGCTCAGTTAAAGACGTTTTCATTATTACACGCTTTCTGCTTGACAGCTCTCCAGCCCTTGCGCCATGCAGACTTATAGGTTAAATAGTTCCTAATGGGAGGTGCCAAGTTTTGATGTTTGTGAGTGTGGCAGTGATGGATTCAGCACTGGAGAGACTCATTACAGTGAGGCCTTGGCCTTCAATCAGCTGTCAGCTCTCTAGCCTGCATGGCAAAACCCAAAATATCACCTGGGCTTGGCTGGATTTCTGATAGGCTGGACAGCCCCAATGTGGAGCCGAGGACCTTGTTTTCACACTGTGATAGAAAACATGAATAATTCCTTATGAGTGATATTTATAACAATCAACTTCATCTGGGGATGAACTAATTCCCAGGAAAGATATGGCTACTTGTGTTGGATTAGAGTCAGAATCTTTTAATAGTGACCATGAGGATGAATGTCTTTATGATCATACTTTGTTGATGCTTTTGAAATTGCTCAGTTCATTATAGGACATATGTAGGAATACAATATGAATATTTATAACTAAGGGAACACAATGCAGAATCCTTTGCATTCTGCTCCCTGCTCATTTCACCGCATCCATTTTCTTCCAACAAATAAAACGAATTTCATAATTTTTGCCCACTTTACATACTATTTTTAAGTCAAGCATTCTAAGAACATATACATATCATTCATCTGCCCAGTGTCTAAGCCTAACTTTCCTTTGTGCTGTGTTACCACTGCTTGACTGTCTGAAGTTATACTTATGTTTGCTTTAAAAAAATCTGTTTCTTCTTATTGAGCAACTAATCATATAAAGATATTGTTTACACTTTTTTGATACGTAATTTTTATTTTTTCCATTGTGTTTATTTCATGTTAAATTCCAATTATGGATGACATTAAGATTAATTACACAAAACCACAAAGAGCTTCATTTAATACATTTAGAAGTTAGCTCACATAAAATAGAAAACAGTGCTTTTAATATTTATTGGAATTGTCATTTCTGAATAAGAAAAATAAAATACTAATTTACTAATTAGCACAGTGAGTATTGAATCAGTATTTTAATGACAAATATATTTTAGACATCAAGTGATCATGTGAGAGGATTCATGTCAAGATAAGGAAGAATGTATTAAATTGAAGGGTCAATTTTAATTAGTTTACCATAGGCTATTACAGTAGGACATGTTGAACTATCCAAAATCCAAATTAGAACTTTTTCCCTGGATCCTTTATTTCATAATATATAAGCCAGATGGTAAATTCAAAATTGTTAAATTTGTTAAGTATAAGTTTATAAATTATTTTTACCCGTACACCACATGATTCAATATGGTGGAAGAGAAGAGAAATTGGTCTAATATGCTCTATTAAGTAAATGTCTGCTCAAAATATTTTTTATACCTAAAGCAGCTATGGAATAAATTAAGAACTAGAAAACTGATTTGTGATTTATGCTTGCTCACTGCCATATGATGGGCATAACAAGGGTTTCTTTTAGATTTCTGACACTTAACATCTAAGAATCTAAGTTTCAATGGGGAAGAATCTCACTGGTCAAGTACAAGGATCCAATTTCGAGGTCCTAGAACCCATATAAACCTGAATGACATAGGGCATATCTAAGATGCCAATACTCTTAAATTGAGAGGAGAGGCAAATACAGGAGAGCATCCAGAAGCTCACCCGTCAGTTCATGCATAGAAGAGTGGACAACAAAGAGACTTTGTCTCAAGGTAGAAGGTGAGAACTGATACAGACATTATCCAATGACCTCCAGTTTCTCATGCCAACACACATACATATGCATGCATACCTCATGCATATATGTATGTATATACACATATATACACATGCATATCACATACAAAATCTTGAGTGGAATTTAATATTGTTTCATGACTTTAAATTTAATGCTATTCAGGCACCTGTCCTGTACATGAGATCAAAGCCCTCATTATTATTAATTAACTAGTTACATCAGAAAACACAGGCTAGGTAACCTGTAGTGTGCAGTGTAATCATGACTTCACTCTTTGCTACTTGCTGAGTCCTTCATGAGTCTATAAACATGCTATTCAATGACCTTTTAGTTTGTGACAATGACTGAAAATATACAAAGTTGGGGAACAAGACATTATTTTTTCAAAGGAGTATGAGAGGGTGACAGTACCATTTTTGAGAAAATGACCTTTTAATGAAATGACTGTGATTTGTTGTTATTTACTTTAATTTTTGCTTTTGAAGAGGGAAAGTCTGGCATACAATTTTCTGTCTTTGGAAGTACATTAGTTACTATGGCAACAGTTTCATTTGCAGAAATAGAAATTTCAAAGACTCTTATGTATTATATAAAGTTAATTTGAGCATCAGATTGGAGTTCATATACCTGTAGTTAGAATAAAGAAAATCACATAAAACTTTATTTATATGGGGCTGGAGCATTGGCTTGTGCCATCAACAGCATGTGTGTGTGTGAATATATATATATATATATATATATATATATATATATATATATATATATTCATAATTCCAAATCAAGGATATAATTAGATTTGTATGAGAGAGCATGATTTTGATTTGTGAAGAAAGCTTTTAAATAAATTATTTCTAATTTAAACTTCCTGAGACCAGTGTAAATCTTTTTCAAACTGGCAGATTTCAATATTTTCTTCTGCTCTAAATAATATGCCCAATTTTATCCATCTTTATATATGCTTTTAAATCACAAACCAGTCTGGAATTATAATTTTCTGTCACTGCCAAGCTTCCCTTGGCTAGTAGAGCTGGATCTAGTTAGTTCTTTGTGGCTTAATTATGTATTCTACTTGGCTAGTACTTTGCCATTCATTAGACACCCAAAGAGTGAAGATCCAAGCTCCAATGTTCATGAAATTCATCTGGAAAGGACCATGTCTCTAATTAGATACTTTCTAGATATAGTTCATGACTGAAACAGATGAAAAATTTAAGGTGTCAGGAGGTTTCAATATTCTGTCAATTCTCTCAAATGCATCTAGGAAACCTTCATTTCTTCATCTCCTCCCAAATGACAGATGGCAGATAAAATGATGGATGACAGCCATGCTGTATCATGTGGTTTAGCACAAAAGGCAAGCAGACCAGAACATCAAAATTGGTCGTAATTTCGTGCCTGGTTGCAGCCTGCTCCAGTCCTGGAGAAGTAGCAGAGACGTCTTGTTTCCTAGGAGGAGCTCTCATACGGTAGAGGAAGAAGAGATACAGCTTTAAGAACACTTTGTTCTTTTCAGTTCCACAATCAGGAATATGTTGTCATAACTCTTGGGGTAGAGCTAATAAATACCTGCAAGGAAATACCAATAGTTATGTTCCTTCTAACAGAAGCTACACATGTGTAAATCTTAAATGCAGCCTTTCCTTTGCCTTTGTGTTTTGTCTGCAAACACTCCATTTGTTTTCTTTTTAATTAGTTCCTTGAGAGTTTCATATAATGCATTTTTATCACAGTCATAGCCTGCCACCAACTCCAAGATCCACAACTCCCCAACCCAAGACTATACAAAACTCAGATCTTAATGGAGCATCTAGTTCAAATTTCCTTTCCAGGGCTCAGAGGCCGTTGTGACATAAGAAGCAGAATAATTTTACAAGTCTCAGACAGCAAATGACTACAAGAAAAAACTGTTCTCTGAGCACACAAGGACAGCTATACTGTGAATGTAACTAGATGCACACTCTTATGCAAGCTCCAGCCAGCGGAAGCACGGAGCTTCTTTGTAGCTCTCTGTGGAAGGACACTGTCATCTTACAGCAATCTGCTTTCTCAGTTTTGCCTTTCATCCTTCCATTACCAATTGGAATCCTGTGGACTAATATATCCAGCCTCTGCAGTTTCCACATCCCTTTCCATGGCTGATGTGAGGTAGCCACAGAGAGGATGGATCTTCTATTCTCCAACTCTTTCCACTTGGACGTTCCTCTATACCTACCTTTCTAAGACCTTTCAGGGGACAGTGTTTATCTGACTTTTTGCTCTTCTTCCTAAATTGAAAAATGCTTCTGGAGAAGTCACAACTAATGATGACTAGTCAAATAAAAAATTTTTAAAAAAGAAAAGATTTGCCTTCATTGAACCTTCAGAATTTATCAGAATTCTTTATCATATTGACCCCCCATTTTAAAATTTTCATCTTAGCCAGTGTAAACTTTAAAACTTGTGTATCTTTGTAAAAGCTAACATATACACATAACCTGCTTTCTTATTCTAGCAAATGACTCCACTGTGTCAAATATCATATCAAGCTTTGCCCAATAAATTCTGTCATTTTGAGGCCACACAATTTCTCCATGCCTATCTTGTCTTGGTAATATATTTTGCATTTCTGTTTCCATTTAGTTAAGTTATATTCTCTCTCTCTCTCTCTCTCTCTCTCTCTCTCTCTCTCTCTCTCTCTCTGTTCTGTCCTCTGAGAAGAACCTTTCTTTCAGTCTTTTTCTACAGTTACATATATTTTCTAATGTAAATATTATGACTTCTGTACATTAAACAATGATTGTGTCAGTAGTGTTGCAAGCGCTAACCCTGAGTTGTTTTCTAATTCCTTTATGCTCATTTATATACAATATTATTAGAACTTTGCTCCAAAGATCTGCAAGCTTGATAACACCATTTCCCCTTCAAATGCATTTCTTCTGAATTTCTATTTCTCTTATGGAGCAGACTTTTATTTTTTTAGTTCTTAAGGAAGGCCCTGTTGTTTCTAATATTCATTCACTCCTATAGATGAACTTCTACCATGACTCTGAAGACAGCCTTTCTATGTTTATTCCAACTACTACTGCCTTGGTTTGCAGAGAGGTTTGTAGTCAATAGCTACTTATCATGTCTGTTTCTTTCATCACCTCCGAACTTCAATGTCACACAGACTGCCTGAGTCCCCCTGAAGCAAAATCCTGCTGGTGCTATAAGTTGGTGTTAAAAATCGAAGTTTCATCAAAGTGCTAGACTATAGCAGATTTTCAGAGGAAATATCAGTGAAAATTTCATGACTGAAATTATCCATCCAGAAGATCTTTGTTGTGGAAAGATGAAGTCAGGAGATGATGGCGACAGTGGTTAAACTGAAAGAATTGTGCTGTGATTCCTGCCTTCGTTTGATGGTTGGCGATCGGAGACCTTCACCTAGTACTCCTGTGAGTTTACTCCACACCCTCACTGTTTGCCCTTCACATCTTGAGGACACTGTAGGAAGGTTCCTGTGAGAGGAAGCTACAGCAACTTACAGTGGAAGACTGAAGGGTTGTACCCAGGAGACCATTGCATGCTCCTCTTGAGAGAAACATCAGTCTGTTCAGGTTTGAAGGGGGTTTCTACTCCAGATAATAGGAGTCTATCCAGAATGCACTAGAGACCTGGTGTGTGTGTGTGTGTGTGTGTGTGTGAAAGAATCTCAGGACTCAAAGGGAGGGATGATCTTGGATGAAATGCCAGACAGTGGGGAGGGGGAACGGATAGAGCCCACCTCCAGCAGGAAGACAGGCGTCAAGTGAGTGTGGGGTTGCTATCCACAGTCAAAATTCTGACCCATAATTGTTCCTGTATGAAAGAACTTCAGGGATCAAAATGGAGAGGTGCCTGAGGAAAAGAAGGTCCAGAGACAAGACCTTCCAGAGGACTGCTGGGTAGGGGTTCAGTCAGAGAACTAACCCTCAAGAAACTGGAGGCCCCATGTTGTTTATAGGTCTGGTGGGGAGGTGGTGGGTGGTAGGGCCATCCTCATGGAGACAGGGACAGGGAGAAGGTATGGGATGTAGAATGGTTGGAGGGGAATGGGGTCTGGAGTGTAAATAAATAAATAAATGATTTTTAAAACGATAGTAGGGGCCTGGGTAGTGCAGCCAAGTAAAGAGGAATAAGGAAAATTGCTAGGGATAAAGACTGAAGAGAGATAGTGATAGCATAGTTGAAATCAAGGTCTAGCTTCTATCACCTTCTTCCGAGTCCACAGGAATTCCAGACAGGTTATTCAATTCCAAGTGGTCATTTCTGAATACATAGACATAAAAGCAATATCAAATTGACTCAGCCAGTTCTATGTATTTACAATATATGTGTATATATATAAATTTCATGCATGAATACTATATAGCAGTTCCTCCTTTATTCACCCTCCAACTCTTCCTATAGTTCCCTGCTCCCTCTCAAACTCATGACTTCATCTTTAATTATTATTGGTACATGGATATACAGGTATGAGGAAATTTCTAGTAACAGACACTGGAGACAGATGGTGGTGAGAGAGCAATTCAAGTCAAGTTACAGCTTCTATCACAGCCTGAGATCTTTAGAAGTATTAGGCAATAGTAAGTGGGGTAGAATTCCATGTGTCAGAGGAACATTAGCTACATGATGTCTACAGACATCAGGTGTCCATTTCTAGCTGGAGAGGAGAAGGGGTTGTTACAGAAAGAATGTTGAAGAGATATACATGTATTACACACTCTTTCTTGTGTGTATGTGGTATATGCATTTGTGCGTTTGCATGAGGACTGGTACAGTTGTTGATAGTACTTTGTGGAAGTCAAAGGTTAATGTTAGGTATCTGACTTTATTACTCTTTATGTTATATTTTAATTATATTTTTGTTTATTTATTCTCTCTCATTTATATATCTCTGTCTGACTTTGTCTCTCTCCATTCTCTCTCTGTCTCTCTCTGTCTCTCTCTGTCTCTCTTTGTTTCTCTGTCTCTCTGTGTGTGTGTGTTCCACATGTATGCACACATGCTTGTGCACACTGTGACTAGTGTGTAGTGGTCAGAGGACATTTGTGGCAGTGGGTTCTTTCCTGCTACGTGAATACTTGGAAAAGAAGCCATGTCATTAGGCTTGGTGGTCTACCTTTACCTGCTAAGTTAGCTTGTTTGGCTGACAGTGCTGTATTATCTCTCATTAAACCTAGAGCTTGTCATTTTGAAAAGGCTAGTAGGCCAGAAAGGACCTACAATTTGCCTGTCTCTGCTTCCTTGGTGCTGAGCTTACAAGCTACATGCCACCAGCGCCATGTTTCATGTTAGAGCTGAGGATTGAAACACAGTTGTCCATGCTTGTGCTAAATCCATTGAGCAGTCTCCACAGCCCAAAGTGAATGCTTTTGATCATGGATTTTTAGATATGTCTGGAACCATACAGCCATTTCTGCTACATAAGTGTGGTTAACAGAAATGTGTTGTGTGGCTGACTTTGCATCCTAGGGAAGAAAGATGGCTTCGTGAAGATTAACAGAGACACTTGAGATACCCTTTTATAAGAACACAACTATGTTGATGAAGACACATTGGGAGTCCTGATAATAGGGAGAACTCTTCCAAACCACTATTATTTTATCAATTTACTGAAAAATGAAAGCAAATACAACAGACCTAGCAGGGTGATTCCAGACAATGTTCTTTCTTAAACTTTCTCTTTATTTTGTTCGTATTTCCTCCTTTGTGATCACTGATAAAACACACATTTGGCCACCTTTTCTACTCACTAGGTATTTTTAGAAAAGCTATGTAATCTGAGCTTTTGTTTTCTTGTCAATAAAACTAATAATAACATGTAGTCTATTGTGGAGAATAAACCAGAACATGTATCTAAAATTCCTGGCTTGATAGGTTAGTCAAACATTGCAGTGTAACAAATTACATCAAAATTTTGTTCCCAAAAGCAACACACATTTATTGCGTACTAATTTCTGTGAGGCAGAAACCCAGCTGCAGCTCATCCAGGTGCCCCAGGCTCAGAATCTCTTGTAACATCTGAGCTTGGCCTCAGCTGGAGCTACAGTCATGTCACAGCTGGCTGGAGACAACCCATTCCCAGACCCTTTCCTGTGAATTGTTGCAAGACCCCAGCTTCCCTGTGGATGTTGGTTAGAGCCAGCAGTTCATTGCCTGAGGCTCTTCTAAAGGCTGGCTCACAGTGTGCCATCTGGCCTCTTCCTCAGTGATAGGGAGAGTTAATAAAATATAAGTTGTGATGTTCTTGTAACCTAATCTTGGAAGGAACCTTTTTACATCTGTAGTATTTTATCCAAGTGAGTCATTCTGCCAAGTCAACAGGCAGGAGAAGATGGCCCAGGGCATACACATCTGATGTGAGAACTTTCTGGAGAGGCTGCTGGGGAATGAAACCTGTTTCCTCTTTTATACACACACCCCATATCAAGACAATTTCGTTTGATGCCATGTTTTCTTTCCTCCAGTGGAAGACATTTTTCTTCTTTGACTTTATAAAATATGCTTTTCCAATGCATTTTCTCATCACATTCTTCTGTTTTATTCACTCATTAACTAATGTTGCTATTATCATCAGCATAGAGCAGTTTGATAGCCTCCTTCTTCCCGAGAACCATTCCAAAGTTGTTCAATTGAAAGGGTCTGACCTCAAATGTGCATTCTTTCAAATGATAAAGGCAGCCTCTTCCCAAGGAGTTCAATTCAGCAGAAATGGCACACTCAAACATTAATGGTTATAATTGGACAGCATGGGCAAAGCAGGCCAGATAACTCAGTGGGTGAAGGTAACTGATGCAGATCCTGATGGCAGTGGATTGATTCTCAGTTCCTCACAGTTGAAGGAGAGAGCCAACTCCAGAAGTCGTCTTCTGACATTCACACTTGTACTATAGCAAGTGTACATAAGCATGTGAGTGCACACACACACACACACACACACACACACAGAGAGAGAGAGAGAGAGAGAGAGAGACAGAGAGAGAGAGAGAGAGAGAGAGAGAACTAATAGAAAGAATTATAGAAAGTCAACTCTATATAGTGAAAAAGGAAGGATATGTGAGTTGATTAAGAAAAGTTTTCTAGGAAGGGGGGGGGGAAGGACGAGACTATTCTAGACTTCAAATTGTGAACAGTCTCTGCCACCTGAATTCATTCCTGTTCTATGACAGTTGTTGGCAACCTGTAACCATTAAGTTAAATATAGTATTGCTAATAAAGTATTATCAGAACCACACACATTGTGCTTTCTTTAGCTATTCTCACCATGTAACAATGCTGTGTGATTGTGGCTCATTCTTATGGCATGTTGTAGGGTTCCATTCCCTGGAGGTGACCTTAGAATCGATCAGCAAGTATGTGTTTCTTTTTTAAATGTGCATGCCACTTTTGCACAGGGGCAGATATCAGAGGACAGTCATCATTATAGCTCAAAGGGGGCTAAGTAAGCATATGAAGCAAGGAGACACTCTAAAGATGCTTTGTATCTTATAGTATGACATCAACATGTAAATGGAGATGATCTCATTACATACATTTTAAGTTGGGGGCATAGCTCCAGGGCAGGATTCTTTGGATGATCAACACTGATTTTGATCTCTAGAAAAAATAAATTAAAAAAGGGGCTGGAGAGATAGCTTAGTGGTTACGCACATGCTGTTATTACATAGAAATTCAGTTCGGCTCCCAGTACCCACACATGGCTTCTGAATGTAATTTCAGTTCAGAAATGTGACATTTTCTTTGGCCTTTTTAAGAAACAGGAACACATGTGGTTACCTACATAGGTGAAGGCAAAGCCGGCATTTATACCTCTCTGGTACTTTTTCCACTTTTTAAGACGAGCAACCTTCTTAAAAGAAAAAAAACAAGCAATAAAATATTATGCATTAACATTTCAGTCTATCTTAAATTATATATACTGCCATGCATAATAGAGGAAATTCCATAAAGCAAGCCATAATAGAGGACAATGAGTCGAAGGTACACATCAAGTAAAAAAAGAAATTTACCCGGGAAAAGTTTTAGAATTATTAGTTTTTATTGAAAATAGATTTTTTTCCACACAATATATTCTGGTTATTGTTGCCCCTCTCCATTCTTCTCTCATTCAATTCCCACCTCCCCTCCCATTCTGATCCACACCTTTTCTGACTTTAATTTGAAAATAGGCATCTAAGAAATACTGATAGAATAAAATAAGATGAAGCAAAAATAAACAAATTGGAATGGGACAAAACAAACAAGCAGAGGAAAAGAGCCAATGAAAAAGTACAAGAAACACATCCAGATGCATCTACATCTATGCTCCTATACACAGGGTTTTCAGAAAATACAAAACTGGAAACCATAAAATATAAGAAAAGACAAATTGGGGGTGGGTGGGCTCTGATTCAACAACAGTATAAGTCATAAAACCTCCTAAGATGCTGTTGAATTTGCTTTCTGTTAGCTATCTACTTGTGGACATGGGGCCTACCCTTAAGAGTGATTTATTTCCCACGTGAGAAGAGATTTTACTAAGCTATCCCTATTTTACTAAGTAATAACTCAGGAGTATCGGTGGGTGGGGCATTAGCAACATGGAAGTTTAGGAGTGGCCCAGAGATTGAGCTGATTAAGGGCTATTAAATATAAGGCTGTGGTGTGTGTGTGTGTGTGTGTGTGTGTGTGTGTGTGTCTTTCCTTCGGGAATCCCTAACATTGGGATGGAACTTGAGTGATCTCCACCGAGTGATTAGAGTAGCTTGAACCACTACTGCAACATGAAATAATATTGTTAAAACCATCATCAGAAGATGTAATTTAGATCTTAAATTCCCCCAAAAGGCTCATATCAGCCTTTCATGGTGCTCTCATGGATGGTAGAACATTTAAGAGCTGGTAGCCTCATTTTGTCCCCCTTTGCTGTGAAAGAATCCTCCAATAAAAGAGGTAAGATGACATATTTGGTACAGTTCCTGATTATATTCTATTGTTGTGGGAAAGTTAGAAAGGGCAGAGGGAGAATGAATGTACCCTCATTCTAAGCACAGTTTTTCCACATGTATACAGTTCAAGGCCCTATACAGAAGATGATAATGCTAACAATGGGTGGGGCTTCCTTCTTTAATTAATTTAATCAAAACTACCTCCTATATATCCATAGACCAATCTGACCTAAAAAGTCTCTTACTGAGTCTCTTTTCTCAGGTGATGATAACATGCTTCAAGTTGACCATTAGAACTAACTATAATAACAGCAAATTGCGTCATTACTGATATGTTGTTGTTGGCAGGTGAGAATTAGAATGGGCTGTTGGAACCCCAGCCTGTCTCACTTTCACTTTTTTGTCAGACCTTTCTCTTTCATTTTTTCTAACTTCTGGCTCTCACAAAGTAAACAACTGCCCCTGCCCAACATACACAACCATGTTGTAATGGGCCTCCAAAGGGCCCCAGCTACTGCTCCAAGTCATCTCTGAAACTGTGGACAAGGAATAAAACTTTGTGTTTAAATTTTTTTCTTTATTTTATGTATGTGGATGTTATGTCTTCATGTGGTTCTATGTACCATGTGTATACAGTACCCAAGGAAGGTAGAGAAGAATGTGGGATCCTCTTGGGACTGGAGCAACAAAGGGTTGTGAGACACCATGTGAGTGGTATGAATTAAACCCAGGGCCTCTGAAAGAACAGCCAGTGCTCTTAATCTCTGATCCATCTATCCAGCCAAAATGTATCCTTCTTTGACAATGATTTTCTCAAGTATTTTTGTTGGAGTAATTGGAGTAATCAAATGTTGCTTAGTATCAGATAACTAATAAATCCTGTGATTTTTAACTAGCTTACTCATTTAACCTACTCACAAGTGACAGCTAAGTTATTAGGAATAAAGTCAGGAGTAGTGATATTTTGAGATCTATTTCTCAGTTTAGTTTTATATGTTCAGAATTTCACTGTGTTTCATAATCTCACTTTCAAAATTCACACCAAAACCAATGTTCATCCCTGAAACCACATACACATGTTACACTTAGCAAAAGAAGACCGTAAATTTCAGAGAACAGTGAATATACCTGGGAAAATTTGGAAGGAGGAAAATGAAGAAGGAATTGATGTAATTATAATGTAATCTCAAATTGGTGTAATTAAGAATAAATATAGTATTGTCCTTTTAATAATAAGCAACTGATGATTTAAGTAGCTCAGATGGTAAGATCAAACTTGAATACATGGAGAAATAGTAAATTATTATTGCTAATAGTTACATTTTCTTCTTATTTATTCAACTCTTTAATGATAAATGAATGTTCCAATTTGAATGCTGCTAAGAGATTCCAAATAATGATAACATAAATAGCCATCAGAAACAGACAATGTCTGGGATGATTAGTATTATCCATCAACATGATACAGCCTAGATTCACAAGAGAAAAAGAGTCTTAATTAAGAATTATCTATATATGGTTGAATCTGGACATGTCTATGGAAGATTGTCTTTTTTGTTAATTGAGATGAGACCCACTATGCATATGGGCAGCCCCACTCATGAGCTAGGCTCTAAGCTATGTGAGTGTGAAGAAAGCTGGCTGAGCATAAACTCCTGGGTATACTCATGTCTAGCTACTTTTGACTGTGGATTTAACACATTTCAAGTTCTTACCTTGACTTACCTGCTATCATGCATCATGCCCTAGAATTGTTAGCTATACGAGTTGTTTCCTGTGTTGATTTTTGTAAGGGTATTTTAACACAGCAACAGAAATGAAACTGAAACAGAGGAACTCTCCAAAGCAGGCTGTTTATGTAGTAATAGACTGATGTAATGGGAACAGGTAGGTCACGTGTGACTATGGGTGTGTGAAGGAGGGAAAGTCAATGGGATGTTTAAAAGACAAATAGTAAGATGATTTCATAAGGTATGTTGAAGCAATGTTTTGAAATCATGACCAAAAACAATGTTACATTGGCTCAAGGTTGAACCCACCAGTGTTGGGGAGAACTCTCAGGCTTACTTTTATATAAGGCTGAGGTGGTTTTGTGTATGACAGTGCCTCGGGCAAGGAATTATAAGGAAATCTAATGTGATTCCTTTATGTAGAACATGTAAGCCATATTTACTTACTTATTATTTGTGTGTTTATTAGCATTGACAAAAGTAAGCCATATTTATTTACTTATTATTTGTTTGTTTATTAGCATTGACAAAAGTAAGCCTCTTTTGATTCTGATAACTTCCATAGTAACAGAAAGTTTAGTCAACAGAGGCTTCTATGTAAAAACACAATACACTAGCTGTCAGACATAGAGTATGGTAGGTATAGTTAGTAGGCTGGATAATGTGGTCTTTCTAGGTTCTCTGAGGTACTGTGCTTGCTTCTTATTTCAGTCTCTCCCTCCCTCTCTCTCATATGTCAGATGTTGAAATGAAACACAGTCAGAAGAGGAAAGAGAACAGGTCCCCTTGACTTCACAATTACCCTCACAGAAAAAATTTCCAAAGCCTTCCAGAGATTTGTCCACCCTTGTCAGGAATAGTATAAAAGGCTTCTGAAATCATCCACTAGGAAGAATTATGGGGATAGTTCTCAGAATGGACACTCAAGCCAGAAGCATCATGGTTACCTGGGATATTTTAAGCACATGCCCTACCAATTGTACCTATGTCACTCCTATGGTCATCAAAACTTTAGTAATTTGACTTTGCAAAGCCAGTTAGCTAATGCTGATATGAGATTAGAAATTGGGGCTCTTGACTTGGACTGGCTTTAACTCCTCCTCTAGGGTTGGATATTTGTACAGATTTTCTAGCTGTAGACAGTCAAGATGTAGAAATGTCAGGGGACTCTCTACTTAGTTGTATATTTTACATGTAGCACACCACATGCAGCATACTACATAACCCCTGGATGGGTTACTCATTTGTTACCCTGTTTCCAATATAAGAGATAGAATTATTGGAAGGTTCAGTCCTTAAAACAATCCAAACTATAAGATATGCTAAATGTTTTACTCTTGCTTTGAATACATTCCCTAATAAAATTTCACATTTGTGATAGAAATAATTAAAAGCAAAAATATGTAGATGGCTTTTCTTTGATGTGGAATTGATATTTTACTAAAGAGGATTGCGAACATTTTACTGGAGCTGGGTTTTAAAGTAGTTTAATGAAGAATAATTTTCAGGGGTTTTAATTTGGTAGTTATAGTATGGACATTGTATTTCTTCTGTGGAAGGTAAGTCTTCTTTAATTAAACATGTGTCAAAACAATGCCATTCATTTGAAGTTTTTATTGGGACATTTTCAGGTGGCAGGTGGGGTAATGGAAACAGATTTATCACAGCCTGTGACTAGAGCTCTCATGGAGTGGAAACATTGCTCACTGCATGCCTTATTTGATTTTTTTCAATGAATTAGAAAAAAATCATTTAGAGTCTTGTGATGTTGCCACAGCAACATTCATCATTGTAGAAATCACCATGGGGACAAGAGTGAGATGCTAACATGTTTTCATGTTTCCCAATATGTTCCTCCTGACTCCTATTAAGTGTGCTGTACAATGAGAAATTTAAAGACAGAATGGAAGAGAATAGTGAGTCTTATCTGTTGGTAGAATTTTCCCTCTCTTATCTCTGACTTTTCTACTACCTTCTGTGTTTATTTTCCATGGCTGCATAAATCATTTCATAAGCTGATAGGCTTTAAACAACACATATCTATCAATTATCTGAAGACAGGATGTCTCCACAATATATTTGCTGATGTTCAGTTCCAAGTTTTCCAAGTAAAAAAAATCTAAGTATGTGCATGGAGTTAGTATGTCCTGAGGTGGTATGTTCTCCAGGTTCCTAGCTTGTTGGTAAAATAACACTTCCTTGAAGCTATCAGAATTAGCCTCTGACCTTTCTGACTGTCAATTATGTGTTAGCATTTTAAGAATACAGAGAAAGATTCTCTATTCCTAACTACATATCCTCTCACAGACCCTCTGTGCAGAAAGGGCAGTTGCTTTTTCAAGGCTAGCACAGAATATCTTCTGTGCTTCCTGACTCAGAAGTGTCTAGTGTCTTTAAAGAGCCCGTTTTAGTGGGTTAGGTCATCAATAATAGTTTCCTGTCAAGTAATTAGCTCAAAGTCAAGTGATATTTTCTAAGTGGTTTCCTTATTTTCTAAGTTAAGAGCATTAACTGTATCTGTGAAGATCCCTTCAATTTCATGATAGGAAGTCACTTAGTCATACAAGTGGTTTTCCTTCACATTTGTGGCTTCACCCATGCATAAGCAAGGGTCCAGCATATGTACAACTTAGGAGCATCTGAATATATTCAGGGTTTTGTCTGCCTTACTCATACTTTCTCTACATCCATGCTTTTCTTAGTAGTGAAGTATGTACACAAGAGTGTGATGTATACACCTTTCTACTGATACCTAAACAGTAAGAGTGACAGCAAATTCTGTCCTTCTACCCTCTTACACACACACACACACACACACACACACACACACACACACACAGAGAGAGAGAGAGAGAGAGAGAGAGCGAGAGAGAGTCAGAATTGCCAAACTCATTGAAAAGAAATGATTTATGACTTTCCTCTGACAATTTACAGCCTATAAAAAATGTTGAAATAATTGCAACTCTGAAGGATTTGAGTTCATTCAGACAAGTTTTTATAAAACAATCATTATAACAGCACAACATGAAATATTACTTTGTCTTGAGCTTGGCAGGTTCTTCTGATACAAAACTAAGGAAAATATATTGTCTAGACTTTAGGCAGAGCACGAGGTGTGGGAAAATTGTAGATTATTGCTCAAGGTGGAAATGTGCTGTCTTTCTTGGAATAATTTCAAGACTTGTTTAATCCTTGATTTTCTAGGTGGGAGCATTCAGGGTTCTCTGACCCTGATGGAGGGTTTAGATGAACTAAAAAAATACAGGTACAGTACAGATACTGATTAAGATCTAAGGATTACCAGTGGAACTGACAGCTTGCTTTTTACCATTGAGTATTCTAAAACAATGAAGAAATATCTTTTGAACAGTGCTATCCATCCAGATCCAAGAGCAAATGATAAAACCAACTGCCACCTCATTTGTTTAGTTAGTTAGTAATTTCTGAGCTAACGATACAGGTACACTTTTAAGTTTTGTCAACTCGTTTATAAAAAAAAATAAATATGTAACACAGTAACTAAAGAAATAAAGCACTTTTATATGCATGCACTTTTCTGAATGACTACTCGCAAATCTGTACTGTGCATGGGAGACCTAATCATTACGAGCAGCAGAAAACAATGTAAGCCTTTGCTCACAATGTCCCATTGCTGGCTATGAAACAACCTAGCTCACTCCATTTTAGAACTAGCAGCCATATTACGCCGGAAGCTTCAGTTTTCTAAGGAAGCAGACAAGGCTTCTCAGATAAACCACAGACAAGAGGCCATTAGTCAGTAACAGCCCTGAAATCTAGCTGAGAGATAGCCAGCCCCAGGACTGAGACAGCTTCTAAAGCCCATCCAAAAAATGGTAAAACTAATATAGCAATCAATTAAAAATGCATTAATGTAACTGCTGCTTACGTATCCAATTATATTAAAAATGACCTAATCATCTCTAAATTCCCCTAGCCGTGCTTCAAAGGAGCTTGCAAGATTTCTCCAGGGTCCCCATTGTGTATGAATGGCTGACCCCTGCATGTGGGCTGTTTCTGCAGAATAAAAGCTCTTGGCTTTTGCATACTATTTGAGTCTAGGGTCTTCTTTCAGCAATTCTTAGACCCTTACAGCTTCTTGTTAGTTATATCCAATCACATCATATATGTGTATGGCTATTAGATAAAACTATTTGTATTATCTTTTAATATTTAAAGATTTATTTATTTTCATCACATTTTAACTTGGTGTTAGAATTTTTCCTGCATACCAATTAGATATACTAGAGAGGTAGATGCAAGAGAGTAATGAATTTGAGACCAGCCTGGGCTGCACATTTTTGGGCTGTTAAGAGGACTCAGCAGCTAAGAGCTCTGGCTGTCATTTCATAGAAGCTAGGCAAAAGCTGGAAACGACCCAGAAGAATTTATGACAGAAGAATAGATACAGAAAATGTGGTCCATTTACACAATGAAATACTATTTTAAAAAAAGCTATTAAAAAAGGACATCCTGAGTTTTGCAGGCAAATGGATAGAACTAGAAAATATTATCCAGAGTGAGGTAACTCAGACCCCCAAAGGACACGCATGGTATGTCCTCACTAAGAAGTGGATATTAGCCAAAAAACAGTTCGGAATACCCAAGATACTGTCCACAAGAACTCAAAAAGGTTAACAAGCTGAAGGGCCCAAGTGAGGATGCCTCTGGTGAGGGAGAATAAAGCAATCATGAGTTGGGAGGGAAGAAGAGACCTAGGAAGGAAAAGTAGATAGGGGTAGGGGAGAGGGGAACCTGATCTGGTATTGGGTGGGGGAAAAGGACTGAAGCTCTGAGGGCCATCAGAAAGAATGGAAACAGGCAACCTAGGGAGGTAGGAGGTTGGGGACCCTCCAGAATTCACCAGAGACCTGGGAGGTGACAGACTCTCAGGACTCAAAGGGAGGGACCTTAGATGAAATGCCCTACAGCAGGGAGAGGGAACTTTTGGAGCCCACCTCCAACAAAAGACAGTGTATCGAGTGAGGGAGGGGGTTGCCATCCCATGGTCAAAATTCTGGCCCATAATTGTTCCTGTTTGAAAGAACTACAGGGATGGAAATGGAGAGAAGCCTGAGGAAAAGAAGGTCCAGGGATAGGTCCCAAGTGGGATCCAGCTCAAGGGGAGGCCCCAAGGCCTGACACTATTACTTAGACTATGGAGTGCTCTCAAAAAGAGGTCTAGAATGGCTTTCCTCCAAAGGGCCCAACAAGCAGTTGAAAGAGTCAGAGGCAGATACTTACACCCAACCAATGGACAGAAGCTGTGGATCCCTGTGGTGGAATTAGAGAAAAGCTGGTAAAAGCTGAGGAGGAGGGTGTCCCTGTAGGAGGACCATCAGTCTCAATTAACCTGGACCCCCGAGATCTCTCAAACACTAGACCACCAACCAGGCAGCATACACCAGCCGATATGAGGCCCCCAACACATAAACAGCAGATGACTGCTGGGTCTGGGTTCAGTCAGAGAAGATGCACTTAACCCTCAAGAGACTGGAGGCCCCAGGGAATTTTGAGGTCAGGTGGGGTGGGGGTGGGGTGTGGGGACAGACTCATGGAGACAGGGAATGGGTTGGAGGTATGGAATGTGGAATAATTGGAGGGTAGATGGTGGGGGGCATAAGAATTAAATCTGGAGTGTAAAAAATAAGTAAGAAGAAAAGAAAAAAATGAAACATGCAAAGTTTTAAAACTACAAATATATTTGGTGTTAGTTTTATGATACAGTACTTACAGGTATTAAATTGTCTGTCAGTGTTCACGCTGTTCCTTTATTTTCTAAGTGGTAAATGTGTTCCTGACCTTCAGTGTATTTAAATGCAGTTTTATTAAAATAAGCTCTTTGAAGATAATCAAAGTAAGATGAAGTCAGTAAAGAGAACCCAATTCAGTATTGTCAACTCTCCCCTTAGAAGACAGGGAAGTTCCTGTGTAGAGGCAAGCACACAAGATGGTATAGGGATGCAGTAAGGATGTCGGTCATCTGACAGTGGCCAGATGTTAGGGGCAGAGAGCATAACACATCCTTCCTCATAGTTCTTAGAAGAAAGAATACTGCCCACATGTGGACTCAGAGTGGTGAGGTAGTAATATCACCAAAGGGTGGGACTTTCCGATGGCAGCCTCAGGAAACTAATACACATGTGATTTCAACTTAAAAATGTGTGATAAATAGATGATACATAGAAAGAAAGATAAATAGATAGATAGATGATAGATAGATAGATAGATAGATGGATAGATAGATAGATAGATAGATGATAGATACATAGATTAATAATGGTGGGTATGTAGGCTTAGATCCTTGCTTTGCACCTTGTTTGTGACAGGGATTTTTGTTCTCTTCGATATATATCAGTCTACATGGCCTGAGGATTTGAAGGTTCTCTTGTTGCTGCCTTCCCATTTTAGTATAGGAATGCTGGGATTATAGATGGTTTGCCTAGTTTTACATGAACTCATGTTTAATACTTGCACAGTAAGCAACTTATCAATTTTAGTTCCAAATTTTAATCTGGTTGATTGATGAATAATATCTCTAATATGATATTTCATTGGTTTTGTAGATAATATCACTTGTGGTGCGATTTTTCTGTTGTTTTTCCTCTCTGATTTCAGTGGTTTCCAGTTGGCTCTGTAGTTACATACAGTTTGCTACAAGATTGTTTCAGTTCCTGAGTTTATGTTCATAAGATTCTCTTTCTGTTTTTTTTTAAAGACACTAGATACTACCTGCCATAACTTGAGATCTTTTGAATAGAGAGAATTTTTTTTTTCTCCAGGCATTTATCAGAAGGCACAATTGTCTTTTGCTTATCAGTACAAAAACAACAAAATTTTAGAATTTTAATGCAATCCTTTCAGATAGAATTACTTTAAAGACATCCGGATATATAATTTAAGCACCCATTTCTTAGGTGGACAATGTGATATCTGATAGCTTTCCATAGAGTGAAATGTCTAAGAATCTGACCTAACTTATAATAGGCCTGAAATGGAGTATTTTTATTGCAAGCTTCTTTTCTTTCTTTCTTCCTTCCTCTCCCTCTCTCTCTTTCTCTCACTTTCTCATTCTTTCTTTCTTTTTCCTAGAGAAGCCTCCAACTATACAGCATGCCCTCTATAATGCCAGTTCTGCTCAGGGCACACAAATGGGCTGTGGAAAGCAAATTTCCCACTCTTGTCATAATTGCAAACCATCTGGTAAAATGATCTTTGAGGGTACTTGATGGTGACTTGAAAATATATGTCAGTGTAAAAGGTTTCATGCTCTCTGCAGTTGCAAACATGATGCAAATGTGCACAGTGAGGAAAATGTCAGAGTGAAGACTGTGCCGTCGAGGTGGAAAATTTAATTTTCATTCTCTCAATTTTGCCAATTATTGAATACAATAACCGTGCTGGAAGTAGTACACAAGTAAAACATTAAAATACCAGGTAAGCAGCAGCGCCGCATGTCTGTCTTCCGGGTATGTGTGGGACGAGTGTAGCCAAGCACAGCATGTTATGGACAGACAAATTTCAGAGCATGATGGAGGTCAAAGGGTGGGGTAAAACTAAAAGGAGGTCTGCTTAGGATGGCACCTAGGTGTGGCATAGCTGAAAGGAGAACTACTCAGAGAGATGTTCATTCATGGCATTATTTTGGGGGAGGTGGAGTCCAAAGATAGTACACACAGTCATCCAGCTAAGCTATGGTGCTGTGCATTGGGGTTCAGAACATACGTAAAATGTTTCCCTTTTCATCTTTTTTATTTTGGGGATTATAATGTAATTACTTCATTTCTCTCTTGTCCTTCTTCCAAATCCATCCATAGACCTCACCTTGCCCTCCTTCAAATTCATGGCCTCTTTTATTTAATTGTTGTTATGTACATATATGCATATGTTTATGGATCCATATTCTTAAATACAACGTGGCCAGTCTGTTTAATGTTCTGTGCATGTTTTCAAGGCTGACCATTCAGTGTTGGATAATCGATCGATGCTCTTCCTTGGGGAGGCTATTTCTCTGTCTCTCAGCATTTCTTTCTTTCCTGTCATTCTGTGTAGGGTTGAGGCGTCATGGGTTTCCTCCATTTATATTAGCACGTCTATCGTTACTGTCTTTGTTCAGGACACGTTTGGGTAGTCACGTCAGTGAGATTTTATGGGTGTAGTATCTGACATCCTGAGGAGACTGAAGTCCACAGTAAACTCCCTGATGCTCTGGCTCTTATAACTTTTTTCTCCCTCTTCTGCAGTGCTCATTGAGACTTAGGTGCAGGAAAACACAGATTACACATATACTAAAAGTCACACATTGTACTTCACTGGTACCACTGGATCTTCATTTGTGCATACATTTCCTCAATCCCTATAGGAGTTTATTGCTGTGAAGAGACACTATAACCATGGCAACTTTTATAAAAGAAAGTATTTCACTGAGGCTGGTTTACAATTCAGAGTTTTAGTCCATTAACATCCTTGTGGGAAGCATGGTAGCATGCAGGCAAGCATGGTGCTGGAGAGGTAGCTGAGAGTTCTAACATCAGGATTGACAGACAGTAGGAAAAGAGAGGAACATTGGGCCTGGCTTGAGTTTCTGAAGCCTCAAAGCCTACTCTCATGTCACACTTTCTACTCCAACAAGGCCACACTTTCTAAAAATGTCACCTCTATGGGCTTATAAGGAGCATTTTCATTCAAAGCACTATACTGCCCTGAAGAATTTATAACAACAATTTTCCCACACATGAGAGAAACAGATGCTTCCATAGCTGTCTAGTTTAGTAAGCCCAGGCCTAGCATTTCAAGGAATAGCAATTAGGAGAGGAAAAACTGAGGAAGTTATTTGTTATGAACATTCTATTATTCGATTTCCTCATCTTTCCGATCTTGCTTTCGAATGGGACCAATGACAAGTGCAACTCCAGTAGCCAAACAGGTAGATGTATGCCTTTGCTGTTCCCATGCTTTGTGTGTGAGTGTGGGGGGAATTAAGTGGGTAGGAATACCATGTGCTAAAGGTGTACATACCACAATGTCCTTCAAGAAAATGACCATAGACACTAAGCATCATTGACAACTGACACAATTAATTATGGGCTTTTAAAAATTCTTTTCTATTAAAATTACATGGGGGGAGTGGTGCACGGGACACAGGTGGGATTGTGATCCATTCTTTCCTGAGCATTCACTACATGGCAGCAAACAAGCTGCCTAATACCGCTCATCTCTTTCACTCTCCCAGCAATGCTCAGAGGTGTGTCTATGTTATTGTTTAGAAAATAGAGATCAGTTAATTGGGTTCACTATATAAAATTTAATCAGGGACTCTGTATGGGTTTGAGCTGGGTTCTCGGCGTAAATGTTATGGCTGTGTAGCTTGGATTTCTTGTGGAACTCTGCACAGTGCAAATGGGGATGTCTGACTCCTTTGCCTGCACACGGGACACTTTTCCTCCTACTGGGTTGCCTCATCCAGCCTGTAACCTGTTATGCTGTTTAGTTGATAGCCTTGAAAGGGCTGCTATTTTTTAAAAAAGGGAACTGGGGGAGAGGGGAGATGGGCCCTGGCAGAGTGGAGGGAGGGAAAACTGCAGTTGGAGTGTAACACATAGAGAAATAATAATAAAATAAATCTATCAGTTCAGATGAATGCCAGCCACTGTGGCAGATAATCCCCGAGGCTGTGAAGGTGGACCACAATAGGTGCTGATTTTTACAGTGCAGGAAATCAGTGCGGGTTTTCCTGGGTAGCCGTCACCTGGCAGAGATACAGGGCTTATGCTCATTCCGTAAGGCTTTGGAGCCCAGTACATTCATTTGTCAGAGAAGAGAAAAAGGCCAGAGAAGCCAACATTTAAAAATCCCTTTTCCAAGGCAGATGCACAGCACCCAGGTCCATATTCCACAGAGCAACTCCCATGACCATCTGGGAGCAAGCAAAGCTAAGTTTAAGACAAATCTTTCTGCCTCCTGAGAGGCTCTGACAGAGCCTGACAAATACAGAGGCAGATGCTTGCAGCCAAACATCGGATTGAGCATGGGGTCCCCAATGGAGGAGTTAGAGAAAGGACTGAAGGAGGTGAAGGAATTTGCAACCGCACAGGAAGAACAACAATATCAGCCAACCAGACCCCCCAGAGCTCCCAGGAACTAAGCCACCAACCAAGGAGGGACCCATGGCTGAGGATGTAGTTGAGAATGGCCTTGTCTGGCATCAATGGGAGGAGAGGCCCTTGGTCCTGTGAAGACTTGATGTAGGAAATGCTAGGGCGGTGGGGCAGGAGGGAATGAGTGTGTGGATGGGGGAGCATGCTTGGTCCTGTGAAAATTTGATGACTCAGTGTAGGGAAATTCGAGGAAGTGGAGGTGGAAGTGGGTGGGTGGGTGGGGAAACACCCTCATAGAAGCAGGAGGAGAGGGATGGGATAAGGGGTTTGGGTGGGGGAACTGGGAAAGGGGATAACATTTGAAATGTAAATAAAGAAAATATGCAATAATAGAATTTAGAAAAAGTTCTCAATTGGATAAACATTGCTCCTGGTAAGGGGATGTGTTGGGGAGAATATGAGAGTTAGAGGGGGATATGGGGGTATATATGATCATCACGTGTATAAAAATTGCAAGAATAAATAAATAAAACAGACCGCACTGAGCATTTTAATAATAATTATTTTCACCATCATGGTTTAACTTAGTTTTTAACTAAATCAGGAGGCAGAATAACCAAATCAGATGAGTTATTAGTGAAATTAGAAAGCCCTGTTATATCTGTATAATGTCTTAAAAATATATTTTTTATGTCCATGTCTGGGAGCACATACATCCCATGATATGTATGTGAGGATCAGAAGACTACTTATGGGAGTTAGTTCTTTCCTTCCTTCATGTGGGTCCTGGGGATAGAACTCAGAAACTTGTGCTCAGTGGCAGGGCCTTTACCCCCTGAATCATCTCACCAGCCCTGCCTTTAGGATGCTAAGAGACAAATAGAAATCCCATAAGCCTTCACAAATCTCTGGCTATAACTCAGGCCTCTCTTTAAAAAAATTTTTTATAAATTTATTCATTTATTCAATTTATATCCCAATATCAACCCCTGGTCTCTATTTTTAAAAAGTAACATTTTAATTAATTCTTTGACAGTTCATCTATGTACTTTATCAAATTCAGCTTCCTTTCTTCAGTTTTTCCCATAATCTACCCCACCTTTCTACCCACCAAAATACATACAAATACATGATCTCTCTCTCTCTCTCTCTCTCTCTCTCTCTCTCTCTCTCTCTCTCTCTCTCCCCCCCCGCCCCCATGGAGTCCAATTATGGTGCCAAAGTACTTTTATGTGTGGGACACCAATAGGTCCTCAGCTCTGGGTTACTTCATGTTATTGTCCCTCCCTTCAGGATGGCATTTTTTATATAACTTGATGCTTCTCAAGTCTCATGCATACTATCACAGTCACTATAACCTTATATTAGCAACTGTCTTGTTATGTCTTGTCAACATGGTTTTCTAAAATTCACCTGACACCTAGGACTCTTACATTCTTTCCATTTAATCTTTAATAAAGATCCCTGTATCTGGGGAAGAAGACTGGGATATAGATGTCTTATTTAGAGCTGGTAACTTTGTAGTCTATTGTTTTCTACACATTGACCAGTTTTGGATCTCTGTGTTAACTACATCTACCACAGGAAGAAGCTTCTCTGATGAGAATTAAGTGAGGTACTAATCTATAGGTATAACAATAAGTTATTAGACTTGTTATTATAATGTGACAACTTGGAGAATAAGACTGGTAGGTTCTCTCCTAAAACCTGTCATGGCCACAGGCTGTTGACCATGTTAATGATGCCACATATGGAGTTCATCCTGTGGAATGGTCCTGAGATCCAATCAGAAAGTTAGTTATTCTTATAACATTTAAGCCACTATTGCAGCAATGGGCATGTCATGTCAGCCATTACTGTAGCTTAGAGGGCTCACAGCAGGATGGATTGCTGACTACTGTTTAGCTCTGATAGGGTGTGTAGTGTACTTCAGCCTTTTGAAAGCTACTCAGATGAAGGTTCTAGGTCACTTAATTTCTCCATATTTATGGTTGAGTAATGGGATCACAAGCAATAGGATCTGTCAAGTTCTGCAGAATAACCAAGAACAATAGCAGTAATCTGTGGTATGTGGGTGTCCATGGGATCCCATTGACTGACAACTCAAATGGAAGTAATCCATTACAGGTACCCATGTTCTTATTTGGCAATGTGTGATATACAGTCAGCCTGTTACAGAGTTAGTCTATTTAAACTCCTTTTACATGTGTGTAATTTTAGGAAGCTTCTACAGTAGTAGATTTCATTATGGATTTTAGAAAAATACCCTAGTGTTGTCCACATATTTACCCCTCTATCATGCCCTCTTGTCATCCACCCAATTAATCCTTCATGTTTTGTTATTACTCTTCCTACCTTCATAACACTATTTATAATACCAAATCAATAAAATTGTATTGAGTATACTTTAGGTACTATGGAGTTTTTAATATTATAGAGATGGGTAGGATGGAGCCCAACTTCAACAATATTCCATGCATCTTCTTAAGAAGCGAACACTTGACTTCCAGAGTCAATGCCTCACTTATTTCAGATTATACAAAGAACTGTAGTTGCTCTTTGCCTGGATCCTTGCCATAAAGTTATCTCATTTCTTAATGTCCTTGCAAAACTATAGAGGATTTTATCATCAGATCTAGTGCCATGTAACATCCCAGGCTGGCACTATAGTTACAAGTACAGCAAGAAAATATACCAATATACTTATTCCACCTAAATACATCATCATTTCTTTAACCACTACCATCTTTTTTTCTAAATACTCAAATTTCAAGGTACAGTTGTGATTTCTACCTGATGGTTGACACTGTAAATGGAGTCAGCAGCAGGTGTATCACCCTAATTAGTATAGAACTAAATGCACTAGACAACTGGCAGCTTGCAATGATGGTAGGCTATAAGGCATTTCTATTTTCCAATGGAACATATGCTTGACATGTGGTCTCTAACTAGCATCCATGTCAGAAGGTATGTGTGTGTATGGGGGTGGGTGTTAACTGGAAAATCCAAACCTCTTTGTTGAAATGGACCCCACTAAGGCCACAGAGAAATTTTCTTTTTAGCTGATTAGCAATTTTTTTTTTTGCTAATTATTTTAGGAGACAGTATATTGTTACTCAGTTTCTGATTTTTGCTACAAACCTGGGCATCAGGATGTCAGGTTGTGCAATTCATGTGTCCTAAAGCTTGCTGCATAAGGCATTTACTCAAAGAAAAGGCATATACATTGTGGGTGAGGTTTAATTCTTGAGACAGTGTTCCTGAGTTGAACATGAAAAAAGTTTACTAATTTCAGACAGGGAACCAGTCACAGACTAACGTATAGAGACCATTAAATCCAACTTAGAGAATCAATGAATTTTATTGCCAGACTAAACAAAAATGACACAAAGACAGCCAAATCACCAAAAGTCATATGCCATTCTAATGGCGACAGCTCATGAAAGCTGGGAAACTAGAGCCTACTGAACAATTTGTAGGCAGCTCGATAGATAACCTCAAAGATAGATAACCTCTTTTTGTATCTTGGTTGCTTTGATACTTTTCTAGTGAGTTTGGCAGGTATTTACTTTTTCCAGGAAGCTCAGCTGATCTGATCCTCTTTTAGGTGGGTCTTCTGAGAATGTCTCTCAATAGTTCTTACTGGTTATATATGCTTAGGTAGGGAAGAGGAATATCGAATCTGCTTAATTTCAGGGACTTCCTGAAGAATTGATGTTGTTTGTTTCCTAATCTTAATGAGATTTTCTGCATAATTAAATGTTTACCTCCCATTAAAACATCCTGTTGCTTATCTGTTTTTTCTTTTTTAACATCTGTGTCTTAAAGAGCTTCCATTCCGCAATGGAAGGTACTAATTTCAGAGAATTAAACATACTATGTAGTATATCTTACCTTAAAGGGAAAACTTAAAACCTTGATCATTACATGGCTCAATTGTGATATGCAGTTGAACTAGTGGTTGTAGCTTAGAACCTGTTTTCATCAACCATTTTTTATATAAATGAATTCATTTCAAAATATGATTTTTGTTTCTCATCTTTCTACATTTATAAGTATACAACAACAGAAACGACCTAAATAAAATAAAAAAAAATAAACAAATCATTTAATGTGGCATTTCTTTGTCATCTTGTAGGATATCTAAGTTCAACTACTTCACTGTACCAATAAGGGGGCAGAAAGCCAGAGAGATAAATGACCACAGTTAAAGAACAAATGGAAGACTGGGGAAACGTGTTTTAGCATACACTGAGTTAAATTCCTACTCATTTCATAGCCTTGCAAAAGCTGTAGCACTAGTAGGATAGAAGGCAGCTATATCTGCTAAGCCATCTCTCTCACTGGTTTTCTGGGAAGAATTTTTTTATATGTAAAAGAATTGATTGACTTTATAAATAAAATAATATATATGGATATGCCTATTACTATTATAATTAGCCTTATACTGGCTTATCATTAATAAAACAGAAATTCTTTATAGTTTTCTACAAAACTACCCTTAAATACCTACAGTATGTTGGATAAAACTAAATCTTGAAACAACAAAATCAATAAAAAACATTTGAGGCCAAACCACAGATATAATCTAGATTATATTGAACAACATAAAATTGCTGTGATTTCAGTGGAATAAAAATAAGAATTTTTAAACACTGACCTTAAATTTGACTCACTTCAAAAACAAACGTAACTGTATATCTGTATTGACTAAATTCGTTTTAATACACCAATTAACACCTTTTAAAAGTTACCCACCTTTATCACTCTCTCTGTAAAAAAATAGCTGTTTTATTAGAATCAATTGATTCTATTCATACAATACACAGACATGACCCTCAATAGATTGCTCTTTACAACTCCAATGTATGTATTTTCTTGAAAAAAAATTGGGTCTTAGTTTGTGAATATTTGTTACACTCACAAACATTCAGACTGGTATACTTCCATCTGAGTATTGCACCTACCATAATCCTTGTAAGAAAACTGCATAGGCAAGAAGAAAATCTTGCATGGGAAGAAAGTAGTGCTTGCATAAGAAATAAAATTATCATTTGCAATTTCACACTCATGAATCTTTTTTGCCCTAGGAGAGTTTATGGTTTATATTTATGGAATCATTGTGTTCTCAGCTACAAATCCTGCATTTCAAATCCATTTCTAGTATGAAGATTACTTTTTGAGATGGAGGAATGAAATTTAAATGTTAAAAGGGGAAAAAAGAATCTAACCTGATACACATGTTTATACACGTATGAGAATCTGAATTTCTCATTTTTTAGAAGTCTTAAGAGTTTTATGGTTGGTAGAATTCTAAAGTAGTTTCCCAAATACACTTTGTGCATAACCTTAAAAATATTATACTTAGGAATAGAATTGATTGATTTCACTGTCTTGATTAGGTTGTTATATAGCCAAGTTCATTAAAATGTGGATTAATTTCAGGATGTATCTGACATGACCGGGTCATCTGCCGAACACGATCACATTTTATACAAACACAGGCTGCATCCCAGTGCAAAATATGGGAGGAAAAGATGATCTCAGTTCTTCATAAGCATGGAGATTTGTTCAGTGACTAAAAAACTCAAATTCTCTTCTTCATTAATGTCCTTAGAATCGAATTTTATGAAACTGTTATAATAATGAACACTTCATAGCTCTCTTCCTTACACTGAACAGATGAACATAGCTTGTTTGAAAGTTCCTCTGAGAGTCTTTTAAGAGAATAGAATTTTATGAAAAGAAAAATCTAGGGTAGGAATTCACCTGTTGTACACACACACACACACACACACACACACACACAACACACACACACACACCACGAGATGGAGATAGCTAAGAAAGACATGAACCTAGGAATTACATAGCTTCTGTTCAACTTCTACAATTGAGTTGTTTGCTCTCCATTTTCTGATCATTATGTATGTAAGGCTAGGAATTGTCAAAACAACAACAACAACAACAACAACAACAACAACAACAAAAACCCTAAAAGATAGAAAAACCCTAACCAAAAGGAATAGACATGCTTGCTATGTAAACTGAATTGTACAAAGTAGAAAGTTTACGTCCTGCTAAGAGAATTAGGAAAATGTTTTCAAAGTTGACAAAACTGTCTATAGTTTCATAACAAGCAACCATTTACTTGTGACCCAAAAGCTAACTTAGACTTTCAACTTCAGGAGGACTTCAGGAGGAATATAATCCAGCATCACAGAAAAATAAGAAAATAAACAGCTATTTCTAGACTGCATTGTCAATGCCAACAACACTTCCAAGTCTGTGTGTACATGACAATGGCATTGTTGTGTTTCAGCATCCAATAAAGGGCATAGTTGAAGAGTTTTCTCCTGGTTTTTAATGATTAATATGTAATTAAATGACATGAAAAAATACAAATATCAAAAGATGAAACCTATAGAGGCACATAAATATCTGACTCTGACTGATGAGTGTGCAGGGCAAAAATCAGGTTTCTTTGGTATATGGGAGTATTTGCCAGAACCCATGAGTGTCAGAAGATTGTTGGAAAATGAGATTCATAGAATCTAATTAATTTGGTTGTAGGAGGCAACAGCTGCAAAGCTCTTCAGTACATGGTGATCCCTTTCCTGAGAAAATTATTTTATTTTCCTCATTAATTTTAAAAATTGTACTATTGTTTTTATATCTTAAATTTTGTAAGTAAAATAGTGAGATAATATGTTCTACTTCCTAATGTGTGAGGCATTATTGGTTTTTAGTTGGCACATAATTTCTAAATCACTTACTATCTGGCTCCTTATACAAGGAGTGCCATGCCCCAAGTGGAGGACATCTCTGGGCTCTCCCTGTACCCGACCCAACCATTTCCACCTCACCTACACTTATGTAACCACAGTGATACTATTCCATATTTCCAGGGCTCTTTTCCGTCTTTAAGGCCATTGCAAAGGCTTTTTCTTCATCCTGCTAACATCTATGCAGCTTTCCTATTTCCCTGGTTAATGCTATTTCCTTAGAGAAGCCTTCTTGGACCTGCCTGCATTTCCTGCCCCCCCTCCCCAAAAAAGGGTTAACTTTTGATAATAGCTTTTTCATATCCTTTATTTGTCTTTTTCTAACATATGAAATACCTAAGTGGGTATTTTTGTATTAATGTGTATTTATTTCTGGCTTTCCAATGGACCATAAGCTCAATTACAGCATGCTATGCGAACTGAATGTCTCTGCTGGCACACAATTAGCAGTTCTATTTATGTGCACAGCATGCACATATCTTGTTGAAAATCTGTTGAATGAAAAGTATGAGAATGTATGATGAATCTTAATTGTTAGTTTGGCTGTATTGAGAGATGATTAGGTAATCCTGGGTGTGTCAATTTGGGTGTTTCCAAAGATGAGTGACAAGACAGGAAATGATTAAAGGGAAAAGACTGCACGGTGGGACCAGCCAGCCTGGACCAACAAATGCATATATTGCTGTACCTTGGCTTTCAGACACTAAAGTCTACATTCTTAAGCCTTTCTGTACCGTCAGAGCAGATGTATAACAGTGACTCTGTGGGAAGCTTCCAGGTTTTGTTAAGGGACCATCATTAATAAATCCTGTGTTCTGAGGCTTCCAGATTTTTGAACAGAGCAGCAACTGACTTCCTTGCTTTTCAAGTACCCAGGAGGCTTTCATTGGATCACTCCCTTAATCATGATGACTTATCTCTAACACGATCTGATGGATGAATTAGTAAATAGAATGAAACAAAAAATATGAATCAGTAACAAATCTCTTCAATTTTGACAAAAATTTTGCTGTGGATCTTCAGGTCTGAAAACTAACTCTTAAGTTCTGATGAGTATTGATTTCTACAAAGTAAAGATCATGTTTAAGCTTAGATAAAACTATCTTTTTCCTAAGTCTTGATCATACTATTAAATTAAAAGCATTTTCTAGATTCACAGAAGTTCTTTCTGGAGTCAAATTCATTGTAATGTTTTCTACTCTAATTTTTAAAGCATTAATCATGAAAATAATAGGTAATAAAGAGGTGTAGAGAAGAGGCTATTTGGAGAAAACTCCCCCTAATGATATTTAAAATGTCATATGAAAAATTATTTTATAACAAAACATGCTTATAGCACTAAACTACACAGGAGATAATAATTCTTTCAGTGGGCACAGATTACCAAATTAAAAAACAAAACAAAACAAAAAACAAACAAAGAAACCCAGAAAAACCAGCCAAGTATGAGATACCTCCCTTCAAATGTTGGTCAACAGTCCTAGAGAAACCACATCACCTTCAAGTAATTAAAGCTGTTTCCCTTGTCCTTGTTGACCTCTCAGAGCTTTGTGGGTAAGACTCTGTTGTTGGAGAAATCATATGGTTTTGTCACAGGACTTGGAGAAATCAAGGTAGTATTCATGTGGATGTTTCTTCCCTTCTAGCTAGTGTTCATAGCATCTCAAAATGTTATTCAGCCTGGTAAGGGAGAATACTCTTCAACACTTTTATGCAGATGTGAACTTTGAGCAATAATAAAGTATCTTGTTACATGTCTGTCCCTTGATTCCAAAGATGCAGAAATGGTGTGAAGCTAACCAATCACATGCTGATGGAGTTTAGGCTCAGTTCACAGGATGAATGACAGGGCAGCTCATAGGCCCAAGGGAAACCTCCTAACGTTACTTTGATTCACGGGCAGAGTTTCAGACTGCCTTCTAATTACAGATCTTTGCACCTGGAAATCCGTGTACCTCTCAGTCCTCATCAGAGATGCATTTCCTGCGGTTGTTAGTAGTTAATGTGGCAACTCAGAACTGGGCACCATGCAGAGAACACGTGTCTGTAGAGTTCTTAGATATAAGTAGGACATTGATATTACAGTCCCTCCTCCCAAGGCTCAGGGATCACCTCAGAAGAGTGCGTGGAAAGTTTGTATGAACCAGAGGTTGTTGAGTATTGGGATGAAACAGCATCCTCGAAAATTGACAGTAGCATTACTCATGAGCTCCCGAAAGCTCTGGTGGTCTCTAAAGGATGTCAACAATATGAAGCCTGTCAACATTCCAGTGTGGATGGTAGAGCAATGAAGATACCTCCACACCTAGATCAGAAGGTGATCTCTGCAATGGAAGGAAGAGATGGATCTTTGTTGTTGTTGTTGATTTATTATGGTTTGTTTCCCGTATTTAACGGTTTTGGGTTTTTGTAAGTTGACTATGCTCCTAGGCCCCATATCCATGCTTAGGAAGAATCACTAAATGGACTCAGTGTGCTCTAAATAGCAAAACAAAAAGAAAAAGAACATGAAGCTGGGAGGAGGATGTGGGAGCATCCATGAATAATTGTTTGAAGAGTGGGGGATGAATATGATAAAAATAAAGTATATGTATGTAATGTATGTATGCATGTGTGTATGCATGTATGTACGCATGTATGTATGCATGTGTATATGCATGTATGTATGCATGTGTGTATGCATGTATATATGTGTATATGTATATGTGTATGTATGCATGTATGTATATACTATGTATGTATGCATGCATGTATCTATGTTTGTATGCATGAAGCTATCAAAGAATAAATGAAAAAATACTAGACAAACAAATGATTCATAGGCTTCTGTAAAAGTGCCAAATCACATTTCTCCCTATCTAGAGCTGACTAGGTTAGGATTGTTATAAACTATCTGTGCTTGAATACATGAGGGTACATGTATTACTGAAAGAAACTTCCATGCTAATTCACCTACAGAAAATGGAAATTTAAACTCTACCAGATTTTTCCCCCTTATGCAGGTCCATTGACATTCATAGTGCACCAATACATGGGAGAGTCACATCTCTTATGTTTGTATACTTAAAGTTGTATATCAAAATATTACAAAGTATGTAATCTTCTCTAATGACAGTAAATAGAGCTTTATAATAATTAAGACTGATAGGCTTAAATGTAGAATTCTTGACTCTAGTTTGTCACCAGAATGTGGCAGTACGAAGCCCCATTCTTTGCCAGCCCCAGCTCCATCTCCATCTACATTTGGTGAGGACCTAGTCTTGTGTATGTGTGTAAAAAGTAGATTTTGTTTTAAATCTTCAGTGCCTGACGGTCTTTGTCTGAAATGATTGTATATTGAAAAGTACTGGAGGGACAATCTTGTCTGAGAGGATGAATTTGATTAGACATCTCATGTAGCTCCTGGAATGAGATCCATAGCTGTTTAGACATTAAGTTCTAGAACTTCAGATTTTCTAGAATAAAGAAAAAAAATTCCTATAAATATCCACATAATAATTCAGTTTTGCTGGTTTCTTTGGTTGGCACTCAGTGTCTGCTGAAACCCCATGTGTTGGAGGTTTGAGTGCTAGCTGGTGGCTCTATTGGAAGGTGATAGCACCTTTGAGAAGAACAGCCTACCCAGACAGCCAATCAGTGACATCTAGGTTCTATTAACCATCCTGCCTCCAAAAATTAGATGAGGAGTGACTGAGGAAAATATATGTATTCATATGCATGCTCATACGTATGCATACATTATGGGAATACACATAAATACACAAAATTTTTATATGTACACATGTGGTAAACACATGCACCTACAGTGAGTTTAACAATGACTTCTGAAGTGAAGTTGCTATATATGTCCTTAAATTTTCCTCACATGTGCTATTAATTTTTGTATTGGGGCACTACATATGATTTTCATTCATAAATAGCTTATTATCCTGCATTTACATTACTTTATCATAGAATTATCTTGTACACTTATTTTTAATACCTAACCATAAATATTTACTTTTATTTTTAAGAAGAAGAAGAAGTTCCTAGTTAGAGGACATTAGGTTATTGAGATCAAGTCTTTAATTGGTGATATTGAGACATCATGCCCACACCCTCTCTTTGCTTCTGAGCGTGATAAGAGAGTTCACTGGTCAGACCCTTTGCTCTCTACAATGACTTTATCTCACTGCTTGTCTGCTCAAAGGTCACAAGGCCACATGGTCCCAAACTAAAGCCTCTAAAGCTAGAAACCAGTCACTTTTATAACAGTAGGAATCTGGTCAACACACCAGGAGTCAAGTAGCTGATGGTAACATAAGCAAATGTGCTTGGTGCTAAACTTTATTTGAGAATAGAGTTTTCTTGTAGATACAAGACATTCTAGAATGTTTAGAAGCCTGTATATGATCTTTCAGGAACCTTCACAGTGGTTAAGAGAAGGTAGATACAAGCTGGACAGATATGCCATTCTCATTATCTAACTTGTTTCTCTGTGTAGGGTGGGATCAGTTGGCATTAGTTTGCTAGTCTCTGGGTGTAAAAAAAGAGATGTTAAGGTACAGAGGCAGGAAAGCACACTTGAAGTGATTGTAGCAGGTAAGAAAGGAAAGGAAGAAACTGACAGAAAAGGACAAGGTATTAACTAGAAGTTAGTATTGACAGAGTTGGAGGAGTACTTTGATATTGATGCTACAGAGGACGGATAGGGGATTGGCCAGGCAACTAGAGTGGGGACAGTGAAAATGGTCAAGTATCCTTTGTAATTTATAGGTAATGGCAGAAGGACTTGATTCTGACTTTCTATCTCTTTCTTTGTTTCTATCTTTGTTACTTTCTTTGTTTTACTTTGTTTTTTCTTTGTTTTTGTCTTTCTTTCTCTCTCTCTTTTTTCTTCCTTTCTCTCTCTTTGTTTCTTTCTCTCTCTTTGTTTTCTTTCTTTCTTTCTTTCTTTCTTTCTTTCTTTCTTTCTTTCTTTCTTTCTTTCTTTCTATCTTCCTTCCTTTCTTTCACTGTATCATTCTGGACAAAAGAGTTTCTAATGAGGCTTCCTATCTCCCATACATCTCCAGCCAGATGTTTCTTCCCCTCTGCTCCCTCTCACATTCCTGAGGAGGCTGCTGTGATGGTATACATTCTCTACCTTCTTCATTGTCACAGACATAACAGGCTGTAAATCTCAGGGTTCTCAGAATAGAACTGGAGGCTTGCCTTCTGAGACAAGAATATATGCTTAAACTCAGTTCTTAGCACACAGGGAAGAAAAGAAAAATAAGAGATTATCATAAAAAAGGAGCAAGGCACACACTGCCAGTAAGAATGTATCTCCACAGGTTAGCACTGATTAAAGTAGAAAAAGTGTGTTTACTTATGGCCTTTTCTTTCCTGGTTGTGTAGTTGAAAGTAAAAGTAATATTCTTTTTCTCACCAAACAAACTGTAGTAATATGTTGAAACAACACAGGGGATGGCAGAGTTATAACTAACTTTCAGAAAAGCACTAACAAAGCTTTGCCTTTTCACTAATGCTCTTTTTCATTATCTCAGTGGAAGAATATAAGTGATTTTGAAAATAATAAGAATGTTAAAACACTTTATGTCACTGCTGTTTTTGTTTATCATAATTATTGATTAAAGAATCACTCTTTAATTTTATTTGTGTAATGTAACCATCCTAGACACTCCTAGATATACATTCCCTTTTCTTTGGCCATTAGAAAAATGTGAAAATCAATCTTGAACACTGAGCTGACTGGATGCCGCCACCTGGGGCGTATGACTCCTTTCAGCAGTTCTCCCTGCTATGTGATCTTTTCTTCAGAGAAAAGTCCGTTTTCAGACTAGGCTATTCCCAGAATGTGGCATCTGGTATCCTGGAGAACACTAATAGTCAAATATCCCTCCTCTGAAGTTGTTCACCTCTTCTCAGAAAGCTCTTTTCATAAACATATCTGAAGTCTTTATCTTCTCTGGCACTTCATTCTATTAAATTTGTTTCCTTGTCTTTTCTGCAGAGCCACATTTCACGGAAACAGACAGACAGACGAGGCAAGGTTTATATTCAACCTCTGCTTTTCATATAGCATCGATTATATTTATAGTATCACCCACTAAAGGCCAAGCCACAAGCACAGTAGAAGTGTTTCTCCTTTTCCCAAAGAAACTTAGTTTTTCACATAGCCATATATCACCATTGTTACAAGTGCAATCAAATTTAAATTACATAATGCCCATCAGAATTATAGCTCTAAAACATACACCCAATTTTAAAGCCTTTATCACTAGGTATGTTTTTAGGGCTATGTGCAGACTCTCTTGTCAGATCTCTTAAGGTTTCTTGTGTGTGGTTAAGGTGTGTTTGTCTTAGTTTCTTGTGTGTGGTTTGTTGGTCTCCTGTCCATCTCAGGACCCTCTTTCTTTCTTTCTTTCTTTCTTTCTTTCTTTCTTTCTTTCTTTCTTTCTTTCTTTCTTTCTTTCTTTCTTTCTTCTTCTTCTTCTTCTTCTTCTTCTTCTTCTTCTTCTTCTTCTTCTTCTTCTTCTTCTTCTTCTTCTTCTTCTTCTTCTTCTCCTTCTCCTTCTCCTCCTCCTCCTCCTCCTCCTCCTTCTTCTTCTTCTCTCTCCTTTTCTCCTTCTCCTCCTCCTCCTCCTCCTCCTCCTCCTCCTCCTCCTCCTCCTCCTCCTCCTCCTTCTCCTTCTTCTTCTTCTCTCTCCTTTTCTCCTCCTCCTCCTCCTCCTCCTCCTCCTCCTCCTCCTCCTCCTCCTCCTCCTCCTCCTTCTCCTTCTTCTTTCTTCTTCTTTCTTCTTCTTTGTAAGAAAGGGAGATCAAGAAGGAATCAGGTAACAGTCAAAGCAAATAGCAGACAAGATAAAGTTAGCATTACATAAACTGCCCTAAAGGAAAAGCACACTCTACAATATTAAAATCTAGAGTTCTAGAGTGGCAATGCATGTGATCTAGACTGTCAACAAAGAGATGGAAGTTTGGGCTGTTCCTTGTTAACCCTTTAAATGCCAGGTGATGTGTGTGTGTGTGTGTGTGTGTGTGTAATATAACTAATGATCAGTTATATTAAAATTTTTCTTACTCCCGGATATTAAGTTCAATGGATCACTTGATGTCAAGCACAAAAGTGAGTTTTCAAATTTTTCTACATTGGTTAATCTTGATTTCTTCACACACAGTATAATAAAAATTAGTTTTTCATCAATGTCAGCCTAAATAGGTGGTGTCCAAGAATACATTGATTTTCATGTCTCTTCCTCTCCCAAGCTGTGTTATTTACAATAGCTTCTTGTTCTTCTCTAATCCATTCAGTCTTACATGACATTCCTGTAGGGTGTCCTCTGAATACAGATGAAAGAGTCAGCATAGTATCATATTTCGTGCGTGCATTAACAGTCTTCTTAATCAAATCTAGACTTACAAATCTTGATAATATAAATTATCCTCCCCACAATTTTTATTTAAGGATAAATGAACACTAAAATTTTGCAAGTCTATGATTTTTTTTTTTTTTAAGCTGGCATCCACTGTGGTTGAGCGATTTTGTGTTTATTCATTGATTGATGCTTGGTTTTAACCCAGAGAGCCCAATCAGCGTATGGGTGTGGAAGTCACACACTGGAACATGAGAAACCCACCACTGACCACATCACCCCCCAAAAGTGACCCTTCCTTATCCAACAGTCATTAACTGCCAACAGCTCCCCAGCTAGAGACAAAGTCTCAATGTCACATTCTAGAATTTTTACCTTGCTTGTACAAGTCTTAGTTGCTTAATTCTTTAGGATTCTAAGTGTCCAGGTGCTAGAAGACCAGGTGCAAGCTCTCTAAAAAGTTCATGTTCCCAGAGGGTTGGGAGTTACTGGATATTTAAGCAATGTACGAGTCTCCTTCAAGAGACCAGGGACCTCTGAGGCCCACTGACCATGATGATGCTCAAGATTAAGTTTTGGTGCTTCCCCTGAATGTTTCAGAGACAAGAAATATTTCTCTATACTTCTACCACTCCCCATATCTCTGCCTTACAAGATTAGGGAATTTTACAGTCAAAGTGACACAGAGTTTAAGGTTAACGATGTCTGTCTTGACATTCTTTAAAAAATTAGTTTACCTTTTCCACACAGGAGTAACTAGTGCTGGTCAGATGTCAAACATTTTTGTGGCCATAAAGGCAGCTCAATTTTTATTTTTTTTCTCTTCACAGGAGAGTGATTCCTTTTGTTTGTTTCTAAGGCCATTTATCATGATTGTCTCAGAAATATAATCAGAACTACAAAACACACAAAGATGCTGTGGGAAATGAATATTTACTTTCATTTTTACCTAACACAGAATGCACACAAATACAAAAGCCCAGTCATAAAGAATAAACACAAACAGAGGCAGAAAAAAACGAGAGCTCACCCTGTCAACGGAGGCAATCAGAAATTCGTAAGACAGCCATTCTCAGATTAGATTAAAATGCATATTCTAGTTTACAGGTTCTGCAGTGGGGGTTGTGGCTCTGCCACTCAAAAAGGATTTATACAAAGTTGAGTGGTAAGCTGCACCACTCCCAGTGTTATTTAATCACGGTCAAGGTTACTAGAGAAGCCAAGGCATAAAAAGCTAAATTATCCTCTGTGCTTAAATCAGGAGGGAAAGGCTGAGCACTGCAGAGTGCGTTGTATTGGAGGATATTGAAGTTAAAGAAGTGTCCTGAAAGATCAGGTGTTTTAATCAGACCTGTGTCTGTCTTCAGGTTCTACCTGATCCTGCAGAGGAGTTTTGTTTGGCACTGAATGATGAAGACTGAGACAAGGATTATTTCCCAACACTCATACCCTTACATCTTGCTCTTCTCTTGACTATATTTGTGTCTTCCAAGATTAGAGAACTTCACAGTCTAAAGTGACACACGTTTCAAGGTTAATAGTGTGTTATTAAAGACTTTTGAGTTTCTAAAATGAAAATGGTCCTAAATTTCTTCTGTTTGCCAAGTATAGATGGAGTGCATCCATATGCCAATGAACTTTTATGAATCATCAGAGGGAGGGGTCTTATCTACTTATTTTTTCAACAGATTTATAGAAAAGGATTTCGACTAACAGAAGAAGCTTTTGTAATGAGCAAGCTAGTCCCAGAAGAATGGTAAGGTACATAGAATAGATCTCATCTGGGTTCTTTCTAATTTTAATTTAGCTCATCATGAGTAACGAAGGCTAACAACAAGAAAAGACTCCTATTTAGAGATGCCTTTTCCTTTTGATTGTGTCTTTGAGGAGAGCTCTGAAGGACATCAAATGAATCTATTTTCTCACAGTCTTGGAATGTAATCAAAGTGGAAAATGACACAATTATCTTTTCCTGTATCAGTGACTATGAGTATAGTTTGTGAAGACATTAAATTAAATCTATCCTGTGGGGAGTCTGAACCTTGGTCTATCAATTGTCCTGTTCTGATAGGAGAGGAAATGAATACTTAATGTTTCAGAATAGTTGAAGGAAAGTATTCTGAACCTTACCGCGTAGACATAGTGAGTCCAGGTTTATGAATACCTAAAGAACTAAGATTCTATCGTTTTTATATTCCTTTCACCTGAAAATATATTTCATTATGAAATAGTCAATTATTTAAATCATTTTTAAATCTATTTGTTGTGTGGTCATGAACTCATGCACATGTGGGTGTTAAGAGTTGTGTGGAGGTCAGAGAGCAGCTTGAGTCAGTCTATTCTCTTATTGCACTATGTGGGTCCAGAAAGAAAACTCAATTCACAGAGCTTTGAGGCAAGAGCCTTAACCACTGAGACACTTTTCTGGCCCTGACAATAAATTCTTAAGTTGGATTTTTAATTTTTTTTTTAAAATCAGAGGTTAATTTGATATTCAGAGACTACAATGGCTTCTGACCAGAGTAATACAGGTGTGAGTTAATGCACTTGAAAATGCCAGAGAAAGTTCTGTTTGTCACAATATGGATTATTATTGCAAGAAATCAGAATTGGTTCACTCATGGTTGCTAGATGATACTGGGAAAGTCCAGCCCCCTTTAGGCATCTTAATTTCATTAATAAAAGAAGAATGTAAGAATGAACTAAAATGGAAGCTTGCAGACAATTTTGTCAGTATTTGAAAGAAAATCTTTTCAGTTCTCTGCAGGATGAGAATGGGAAAAACAAAAGAAAAATAAGGCAGGCCACTTAATTAAGCAAGCTGGCATGGAGGTTAGCCTTGTGGCTACAAAGCTCAGGGGTGAGGTGGGACATTAGGGAAAGAGCAAGGAAGTCCCAAGTATTCAGGAAAATATGCTTAGAACAGAGATAGATGTTTAAAAAAAAGAGCAGTTATGCTTCTGAATTGTAACGGAGAACAGTCGATCCAGCACTGACCCCTTCCCCAGTGGGTCACACAAGGCTCACATCTGCCCAAGAGCTCTGAATTCATGAATAAAAGAATGAAAGACAGAGAGAAAGAGGGAGAGAGGGAGGAAGTGAGAGGGAGAGAGGTAAGGAGAGAGAGAGAGAGAGAAGAAGAAGAAGAAGAAGAAGAAGAAGAAGAAGAAGAAGAAGAAGAAGAAGAAGAAGAAGAAGAAGAAGAAGAAGGATGGAGGGAGGGACGGAGGGAGGGAAAGAGAGAGAGAGAGAGAGAGAGAGAGAGAGAGAGAGAGAGAGAGAGAGATTAATTTTTAATAAGCCTTACCACTGGGCACTTCCTGAACCTCCTTGTATCTAGCACACACTCCCCTCCTATAGTAATCCTTAGTAATCTGTATTTTATCTTTTCTGCCCCAGACCAGTCATGGGAGTGGTCACTGTGGCTACTTGATTCTTCCATGTTGGTGGAACCTTGAGTTTGATCTCTCTGCTTTCTCCATCATGGTGATTCTTTCTGTCTGTCTGTTTTCTTCCCCTTCAAATGTCTAAAAGTCCTGTCTCCCTGCTAGCCATTGGTTGTATGGCAATTTTTTATTACCAATCAAAGCCAGCCGAGGGCAGGGACCCTCAGCATCTGGAAGTGCGGCTTTTGGGAGCAGAATTAAGTCAAAGCATTAGAACCAATCCCCAACACTGACTAATTCAGAATAGGGGACAAACTTAGCAAGCTGCATGGCTACTATACAGTAAGCTACTGCACTGAGTGTAGAAAAATTCTGGAGAGGAAAAGTTCATTGTCTGACTAAGGGCACCGCTATTCTTCCCATGTCTTCGTCACGGATTTAGTTGAGACCACTTTTCTATGTGTGGTCCCATCCTTCCTGAGGCGTGATTCCTTGGCAAGATCATGAACCTGGCTAACTGGATTAATTCACTCTTTAGGTACGAGCAATGACAAGTTTTCACCTAGAGGTAAATGCCATTCTTTCCCTTAGTAGCACTGTGGCAGTTAGTATGAGGGTCAGAGATGCTGAATACCTGTGTGATGAGGACAGTGGAGGATACATGCTAAGATTCTAGGCTCTTAGGTCCTTGCCTTCTTGATGTTTAAGTTCTTGTGTTCTCATGACCTCATGCCCCTACCCTATGTAATATAGCAAACGTGGCAAATGCATTTGATTCATGCAGTTGGGTATTATTGAAAAGTTAAAAAAAGAGGACAGGGAGAAAGAGGGTGATGCAATTTTATTTTATTTTATTTTTTAAAAAAATCCAATCCAAGCAGGTGGGATTATAGGATATACATGGTGGATCTGATAATATCATGTACTTAGAAACTCGCCAAGTGAATACTGGATTTTATGTCAGGTGCCATCTGCACCTCCTAGTGGTAGACCACCATTATATTAGGAAATTCTTATACTAGGTCTCAACTGACTTGCCTTAAAAATAGTGAAATGGAGCAAAGTTCAATGTTAGTATACCAAAACATTAACCATTCCGCAATATACAATAAGTCAAATCTTCATGTACACCCTCAGTAGCTACACATTTAAATTATCTGTTAAAAATGAAAACTGGAAAACATCAAAATTAAAATTTAGATGAAACATTTGTACAAAGGGTAAGTGTTGGTTAGAGAGACCATGTGTGTTTGTGAGTGTGTATGTGTGTGGGGGTGAGGGTGCACTTGCTCTCGAATATGTGTACGTGCCTGTGTACACGTGAGCACCGTGTGTATGTGTGTGTGTGTGTATGTGTGTGTGTGTATGCACAGATTCACGCAGGCCATGGTGTACATTTGGAGGGTAGAGGTCAACCTTGAGTGTCAATATTCGCCCACCTTTGTTTAAGACAGTGTCTTTTTATTAATTTGTTGTTTAAAACACTGTTCCTGTTGGCCAAAAGGTTTTTGATAATTTCCATGAATCTTCTCATTTCAAACTGGAGCGCCAGGATGATCCCAGGACATGACACCTTTGCAGTCTGGAAAGGCTCAGCTATCTACACACCTTGCATTTGGTATGGAGCAATTGAGGGCAGAGAATGGAATGGGTTGATGTTAAGAAGCCAATTGTGAACAATGTCCTGAAACCCAGGTCCTTGAGGTCCCACTGAACCACACACTCATTTGCTTGCTGATTTTTCTCTCCATCCCTGCATAAAACCCCACTGAGAACTCCCAGTTACATCTCCTGCCAATGTTTGCTAGTGACTTAATAGGGATTAACTCCTCAGAACAAAAATGAGCCCTGTTTGTTTTGAAAGGAAGGATAAGCCTAACAGGCAACTGGCTGTTGAATCAAGGTCTTGTGGGATGAGGACAAAAAAAATGGAGAGCTTGTTTGTGAAGCTCCTTTGGGGAGCTGGGATTCGGAACTTCAGGTGGTCCTAAGAAGCAGCTGAAATTGTCTGCTCTGCAGGGCTTCTCTTGCAGAGGAGAGCAGTGTATGCCACAAGATGTGCAGAGCACCAGCTGACCTTTGCAGGAGAAATGCCAGCCTTTGCAAAGGCCGTGGAGAACATCGAACATCACATTGATTGCAAGGCCCATTGTAATCAGGGAAGGCTGAGACCATGGTGACCAGCACTCCACAGGAGGGCTGGGTCTGATGAATCATTTCCCTAATGTGGTGTGTGAAGCATTGCAGCATGCCAGCCTGCTCTCCTCTGCTCTTCTGTGTCAGTTTCTCAGCCATAAAATAGGGATACATACCCTTCAAGACCCTGCAACCTTGGTGGTGAAGGCTAGTTGTGTACAGTATGAAGATAGATAAAGCGTATATACTTTTTACAGCTGTTAAAATAAGAATAGGTAAAGGGAAGATTGAAAGTTCAGGAAACCATGCCGGGCAGTGGTGGCACATGCTTTTAATCCCAGCACTTGGGAAGCAGAGGCAGGTGGATTTCTGAGTTCGAGGCCAGCCTGGTCTACAGAGTGAGTTCCAGGACAGCCAGGGCTACACAGAGAAACCTTGTCTTGAAAACAACAACAACAACAACAACAAAACAAACCAAAACAAAAAAACAAAACAAAAAAACAAAAAAACAAAAAAAAAAAAAAAGGAAAGAAAGTTTAGGAAGCTGAATTTAAAAGCAGATCCCAGGCATCTGAGTTACATGGAAGGTGTTGTTTATTCAAATTCTAAAACCATCTAATAGTGGGAAATTATATTTTTGTTTTTATGGCCAGAAGCCTTTGTCTAACAGAGCACTCAGTGATAAAACTGGGACTTTTCTTCAGCAGAAAATTAGACTCCACGTTTTTACTCGTTTACTCCAGCATGTAGCTGAGGGAAAGAATCAGCGATGATGAATGGAATTCTAATTGAAAGTCTCGTGGCACACCCCCCCCCCTAAAAATATTAGATTTAAGGCTGGAGAGACGGCTCAGTGGTTAAGAGCACTGACTGGTTTTCCAGAAGTCCTGAGCTCAATTCCCAACAATGACATGGTGGCTCACAACCATCTCTAGTGGGATCCGTTGCTCTCTTCTAGTGTGCCTGAAGACAGTTGCAGTGTACTTATATATAAAAAAAAATCTTTAAAAATATATGAAATTTGAATACTCAGGTAAATGAGCAGAGCAAGGAAAAAAAAATCATCCTGTTTGACATGATTCTTGACCCCCAAGACAAACATGGTATGTATTCTCTTTTATATGGAGATCAGATTTTAAGCCTTTGATAGGCATGACACCATCTCCAAACCCACAGATGTTAGGTATCGAGTAAGGGACTGAGGAAAAGGAAAAGGACTTCTAAAATGGGGGAAATATAGTTACAGAAAGAGAAGAAGGAAGAGACTGGAATGGGAGGATTAAAGATAAGTGGATAAGGAAGAGGGGTCTGAGGCAAAGATCATCAGGGGGATGACCAAATCTAAAGGCCCTCTGAGGGGTAGCACAGAAACCTACTGCACTAGAAGATTCCTGATATGCTTATATGCATGAAGGAAATCTAAGTGGAATTCACCAGATAAAGGGGAGACAAAGTCCCAGTTATACCTCTGTCACCACACAGTGAGACTTCCAGTGGCAAAAATGAGATGCATCTATTTGAGTTGTTAGCCAGTGAGACCACACAGGGAGCCCCAGGCAACTCCAGCTGTTGCTAAAGAGTTGTTTGCACTCTACAAGCTCACAGTAAGGTCCTGTTGCTGAAAGCAACACCTCCACCGCTCACTGAACGAGGAGACATTCTCCAAAACCCAGGGCTCTTCTCCTTAATAATCTCAAGGTTAAGAAAAATAAGGAAACTGTGGAACTTTAACAGCTCCTTGTAGCTTGAGATGATATGACAGGGATCTGACAAACGGCTCATCAAAGAGATGTGCCTGACGACCCAGGCCAACCCACAGAATCCACTTGGTGGAAGAAGCAAACTGACTTCTGCAAATTTGTCTTCTGATCTCCACACAGGTACCTGGCTTCCCTCCATGATGCACCCCCCACCCCCAACAAATCAATAAAAGTAGTTAAACTTTTAGAAAGAAAGCAAGGAAAATGGGAGAAATCATGACCTCACTTTGTAATAAGAGTATTGGAGACTCAGTAGCAGAAGCTGTATAGTTTACTGTAAGAGTGTCTTAGTCAGGGTTTTACTGCTGTGAACAGATGTCATGACCAGGGCAACATTATAAGGACAATGTTTAATTGGGGCTGGCTTACAATTTCAGAGGTGCAGTCCATTATCATCAAGGCAAGCATGGCAGCATCCAGGCAGGCATGGTGCAGAAAAGCTGAGAGTTCTACATCTTCATCTGAAGACTGCTAGTGGAAGACAGGCAGCTAGAGTGAGCGTCTTAAGCTCACATCCACAGTGACACACCTACTCCTACAAGGCCACACCTCCCAACAGTGCCACTCCCTGGGTCAAGCATATACAAACCATCACAAAGGCGACAGAGATAGAAAGTTAGGCAGCAGCTTAGAAAAAAAGCAAAAATGGTAGGTGTAACTGAAGTGCATCTCCCTCACTTTGATACCTAATTGGCTGAGTTCTTCAGAGATGTTCAAACCTTCCCTTATTTTGCAACCTGCATTCCCTACCTTATTGGTTTAGGATACAAAGTCGTCTTCAATGCTTTGTGCTGGGGCTGGAGATTCCCTTCTCTCCTGGAATCACATAGCAGTAGGATGATATCTTCTCAAGCATATCTTCTCAACAGTAGGGTGACCAACAGTGCCTAGAAAAGTAGGTACCAGCTGCCAACTGATGAGCTATAAATGTACCTGACACTGAAAAAGGATCATGATGATGTGTCTCTCAACTAGTCGGTTGAATGTGGAATTTTTGCTTAGGCAACACAAATTATGTGAAAGCTAAAGAAAGTGAGATAAAATATAGGCTTTTCTAACAAAAACTAATATTCATTAATCTAATAAATGGACCACTATGACATTCAGAGAACAAGAAGGAGTGAGATCTATGGGAGGCCCTATTTGCTATATCATCATATGGCACGTTTATCAAGGGGCAGATGTGGAGTCCTTGCATTCCAAAGCTTTACACAATGGAGGAAATAGAGGTGAGACACAATGGAATCTCCCCAGGAATATGGGGAGATGCCCAGTGACATAACAATTGACAAGTTGAGGTGACAGTAAGGTTCATGGGGTAAGTGACATTCATTTATGATGGGTGTGTTAGAGGTTACCTTCTTGTAACTTGTACTACTTCTCTCTTGAAACTACTCCAGTGCTTGAGAAGGAACCTGTTCAGTATATGTAGTCCTTGTGACATAGCCACACGTATGAAGTCTACTCTGTACGGAGGCTTCCTGTCCTGGAGCATTAGATAATTTAGCAAATATTCGAGTTTTGTTTCTGAGCCTGTCGCCTTTTCTAAAAACCCAACTTTCACGTGTGATGATTGCTGTTGTGTGTACTTCCAAGTTTCAATTTACTAATTGAGAAAAGGAGGATATAGATATCCCTGGTCCTCTATACCTTTCATTCAGGTAACTGGGAGGATGAATGGGTGAAGCCTATGTCCTTGGTGATTGATACAGAGATTTACTGAGATGCAACAAGATTGTAGGTGAAGAAACTGACTTGAACAAAACCTCTAAAATCTCAATTTTTTTAGTGTGGTGTAATTGGTGTAATATTGTTTTTCATTGTTTCTGTCAGTTTCTCTGCCTCTCTCTATCTCTGTCTCCATATATCTATATATCTATATATGTGCATATATATATATATATATATATATATATATATATATATATATACATATATACATATTTATGTTCCTGTCTATCCGTATCTGTCTATCTTCTCCATCATCTATGTCTCTTCTGTTTCTTTGTCTTTCTCCATTTACCCACGTTCTAAATTTAACAGCAGTTTGTATACTATTTGAGTAGACCTTTTATAGAAAAAAGGCAATCTAATAAAAAGAGGTCCTTTTGTTTCTGGATATGACCAAGAATATCTAGCAGTGTAGATATTGTGTCTTCATGATACTCCCTGGTTCTTTGGGTGTGCATGCAAGTGTGCGCCATTGCATGTAACTGGGAATATGATGATGTTAGAGGTTGTATGATGGTCACTCCTGAACATGGGATCCCCCACCCTGCAACTATTAACCTTTTCAAAGTTTCTAACATTGGAATTAAGTGTCCCCCCCGAGAAGTTTTTATGAAACAGCAAAGTCTTTGACCTATTCCTGTTAAATCTCTTCTCTTTTCCCGAAGTCTGTGGACTGCTCTGACACTTTGCCAGTTTCTACAAAGGTTATAAGGACAACAGAGCACAGAGCTGTAATGGAAAGTCAGGCTTCCTCTTCTTTGGAGCTCACAGAGAACATCCTTTTTTAATTAATCCCCCCATGGGCTGCTTAGCCTTTGGAGTGACTCAGGCAGCATCCAGCCTTTTCAGAATGCTTTTGGAGCAGCTTCTTATGAGGGGATGCTAATCTGCCTTTTGAAAATTTCCTTTGATATGTATATTTTTAGAAAAAAATCTGAATAAGAGGACGAGGGAAGTGAATAAAATTGAATTAAGCTTGAATGTATATTTCTTGTGATAGAATGGAGGATTGTTTAACCAAGGAAAACAATGATCAAGACACATTTTCTAGTTCCAAACCCAACACAGAATTGAGATGCTGAAGAGGCAATTTCTCAGTTCCTCTACTGGGAAACAGAGGCAGGTTGAAGCAATAACTTTTTTTGGAATACTTACCTGGTGCATCCTGGGTCATGTTCCACTATTTTTCATCCTTCATCATCACTGCTGTTTCCAATTGCAGGGAATTTTATGTGCCGCCAGTTGGCCTTGCTTAGAGTCGACTGCACAGCTTTCTATGTCTTGCCAACAGTCAACTCGTGTTCCCATTTTCTCTCCCTCTTTCAGAAAGAAGGCCTTACTATGTGGCTGAGATGCTGAAGTCTCTCTTCTTCTACCTCAGCCTCCTGCATGCCGATTATAGGCATACGCCAACATGTCTGTCCCAATATTTCACAGTCATAAGTCCCAGTGCCTACAAAGATACTTTTACTTTGAAATAGGGCTTTAGCAAATGATCAACTGAAGATGCGTGAGCTTCTATCCAGTGTGTCAAATATCCTTACCATGTAAGGTCAATTTGGTCATAGAGACACACAGAAGGAATTGACACAGGGAAAAAGCAATCTGCAAGCTGAGGCTAACAGGAGCCCGGGGGGGGTGGGGAGGCTGGAATAGATGCTCGTTTATATCCCTCAGGGAGGAACAATTTTGCTCTCACTTGGATTCACGTTTCTAGGTTTCAGAACTACCAGGCCATACTAACAGGCAGACTCTTGCTAATGTCTGTCATGCAATTTGCTGTAGCTTGTGATAGTAGCCCTAGAAAACAAATATGCCACCTTAACATAGGAGGCAGGCATCATGTATTTTTCTGGTTCTCCCACTGGAATGTAAGCTATACATGAACAGGGACCTATTTGGTCTCCATCACTGTACCTGCAACAGTGCCTGGGATCAAGTGGGCTCATCACCATTCATAGCTGAGAAATGAATGGTTATTGCTGTGCTCAGGGTAGCAACCAACTTATATAGTTAGTACTGATTGAGACAAGGTCTTTCTAGGTAATCTAGGCTGCCATCTTAGATTTATCCCAGAAAATGACCGACAACCAACAAATGATATATCTCACATGACAAGTGCGGTGTTCTCTGACCTGTGCATTATATCTGTTAGCTAGAATGATTCTGTGACTCTTACATAATCAAAGTAGGCTTATAACTGTTTGAATCAGACAGGATGTACAGTGAATGTGAAATACCCTTATTTAGTTAGTGTACTTGTAAGCACGCAACTTACGCTTGGAAAATACTTGGTGAGGTTTTATTTTAGTTCTTTTTCATTCTCATGAAAAAATGCAAAAACAGTAGTGGTTTAAGGAGGCATACCACCTGTAGCCTGGGGGTCAGGAGTCGGGGAGTCAAAAGTTTGGGGGGGTCAGGAATCTAGGGGTCAGTAGTCTTGAGGTCAGGAGTCTGAAGTTGTCTAGGCTAAAATCAAGTGGTTGGAAACATTATGTTTCCTTGGGAGGCTGAGTGGAGGATATTGCCCAGCTTTGAGAGGCTCTCTGTACTTTGTGTTTTCTGGTCTGTTTTCTTCTTCCAAGACATCAGAGGGAAGTCTAGCCCTCTTCAGGCTGTGGGTCAGATTATAACATTTATTTTTTCTGCTTCCATTTCCAGGTCAGGAAGATTGTGACTACACAGAATCCACCTGGATAATTAGCAAATTTGACTCCATTTATAAACCTTCTTTGCCCTTGTTAAATAATACAATTTATTTACAAGTTCCAGAAACTAGGGCATGAATTACTTTTTTTTTTTTTTGATATGGGATTATTCTATCGCCTGTTGAGTAAGAGAAAACAACTGTTATTGTCACTGTCTCTGCCTTCTGTGATGTGGACTTTGTATGTTGGTACTTTTTCTGTGGTTCTTTGTTGTTGGGTGTTCCAATTGTACCTCAATATCCAATAATCTCACAATCAAAATCATAACTCTGGGTTATAAATTCAGAATGTAATTTCAAACTACTGCTAATAATGGGTTTTCAGATCATCTATCATCTATCTATCTATCTATCTATCTATCTATCTTTATCTGTCTATCCATCTCTATTTATCTATCTATCAATCATTTATCTATCTATCTTATCTATCTTATCTATCTATCTTATCTATCTATCAATCATTTAGCTATCTATCAATCATTTATCTATCTATCTTATCTATCTTATCTATCTATCTTATCTATCTATCTATTCTGTAAGGTATCAATAAACACCAAGAAAAAAGGGGTTTGTGGTCACTACACATTGGGAATGCAAATTATGCAAAAGGATACTGTCATTTATGCCTGGAGACTCCCACCAAGCTTTGTCAATGATGACATAGGATCAACACTCTCTCAATAATTCTGGCCACAGAAAGCTTCTAACTGCAGAGCATTTTACAAGACTAGTGTGGGACACACAGAGAGACAGTCTCTGACAGAAAGTAGGGCGTTACAGCAAGTCAGGAGCCTTTCTGGAATGCTGCATCCACAGGGAATCGGCTTCTAGAGGTCTCAACAGTTTCCTATACTGACACTTTCCTTTCAAAAGGGAGTCATGGTTGGGGACAGAAATGATATTGTTGCTTAGAAATTGTCATAATAAGACGATATAGGAAGGTGGCTTAGCATCACTTTAGTTCAGGTTCTGGGCTAAGCTTGCCATATCCCCCTTCCCGCTCTCCAGTTTCCCCTACGGGGAATGTTCCCTAATGTCTTCCTAAGTGTGGACGTTGACATCTCATCCCTTTCCCGGTCCTCAGGGTGACTGCAGCAGGAATGAAGATCTTTACATTTATGTAGAAGTTTAAGTAAAGCCACTAGTGTGTGCGCTAATCAGACACAACTGGCATGTCTATCATGAGGATATGTGCATGTGTACATACACAGAAGAAAGACCACAGGAAGACCCAGAGGCAAAGCAGCATCTGCAAGCCCAGAAGAGATGAGGCACAGGAGCAGCTGCCTTGCTCGTATCATCATCTCAGAAAATACACTTCTCCTTTTAGAGCCTCTCGGTCTCTGGTCTTCTTTCACACCTGTCTTAAAAAACTATGACAAGTTCCTTATCTTTTCAAAGCTACTTTCCTTTATATTTTTCTTATATCTAGCTCTTTGCCAAGATAGATTTTTAGCACTTTTTATTTTTTTAAACTCTGTAGAAGATTAAATATATTTTAATGATATCAGTGCCCCTGCCTTCTCCACTCCTCCTAGGTTCCGACCCCCAGCACCCCTCCTATCTTCATATTTTCTGTTCTCTGTTAACCAGTATTGACTAAGAGCCATTAGTTAACTGAAAAATGGTGGAGAAAACTCACGATGTTCAAAGCCCCTCTTTATGCTTCTTGGAGCTGGAGAACAAGTAGGTACCTTGGAACAGTGTTAAATGTCTGAAGTGTATCAGGATACATTCCCTGCACCCCACCCCACCTCACACACTTTTTAAACCTAATGAGTTCATTTACATTATAAAATACAATTTCCAAGGCATCACAACTCCACTCTGAACTAAAGATGAAACAACAGTGAGAACAGAAGCAAAATGGAGACTTTCACTTGCAGATTAATGAGGAAAAGTCTCGCTGCAGAGTTATCAGGTGAGACATCTGCTAGTCTTCCTGAGACACGCTGCGGGATGTGAGGTATCTTTTAGGAAGTGCTTGGTTGGAACAAGGTAGGTATGCTATTCACTAAGTAAGCAGAATGATTGGCAAAGATAAAGAAAACCCTCCCTGTGGTTCCTTTGAAACATTGACTTGGCAGGAAGTTCAGTAGAAACAAAACCTTACCCAGGTAACCATGAGTGATTTTCATATCAGGTGCTGTTATTTGATCTTAGCCAAACTGGATGCTACCTTGCTGAGGTCATAGAACTAAATAAGTTGACTGTCGGTGTAATGCATTGGGGCATGACTGCATCACGTGAGGGTAGCATTACCCCTATGGAATCTATACCTTGACTGTACTCATAAGTGCCTTCACTGAATCATGGAAGTCTCGCTTGTTTCTTTTAGAATCATTTATAGATCACGTGTGTGCTTCACACAGGATGACATCAGTGATAAAGTAAACCCAGACAAAACAGAAATGCTATGGCCACAAGTATTTGAGATAAAACTCTGGCAGTTCATGTTAAGTAGTAGTGAAAAGTTTAGTATGCTTTTGTAGTCCAACTCAAGCTTCTGTTTAAAATGTGAATGTGTTTTAAAAAATGTATTTATTCATTATTATTAGTTTATATATATATATATATATATATATATATATATATATATATATATGAGTGCGTGTGTGTATATGCTTGTGTATGTACATATGAGTGACTGTGGTATTTGTGTGTCTATGTGACTGTGTTTATGTGCATGTGTATGTATATATGTATGCACATGTGTTAATGTGTCTGTGTATTTGTGAATGAGTGTGGTGCACATGTTCAAATGTGTTTATGTGTCTGTACATTCATGAATGAGTTGGTGTGTGTGTGTGTGTGTGTGTGTGTGTATCAGTGTATAGCAGTGTTATGATGTACATTTGGAAGTCAAAGGGCAACTTTTAGATTTGATTCTCTCCTTTTATTGTAGATTCTCCATATTAATCTCTGGAGAAGCACAGGTAATTATGCCCGAGGGGCTGAGGGATTTCCCCCCTCTGAGCCATTTCCCTGCCAAAAGCTACCTCCTTCATAGAAACAAAAATCAGCCATCTTAGAAAACACTATGAGAATATCTTAATATAATTTAACGTTGAAAACTGATTTTTGATATGGTTGGAATTAAATTATTTCTTTGGAATCTTCTGGAAGGTTTTGTGTTTCTGAGTAGGGCAGTATGTGGGGCTTGCTCATGAAATATTTAAGTATCTAACTTTCTTGAATTCTTACCTTTACTGAGCCTAAACTGTTCGGCTAAGTCTTCACGTGGATTCCAAAAAATAGGTCAATTGTTGCACAGGCCCTGTGGTGAGAAGCCGGGAACCCAGGAGGTAGTGTGCGCAGCCTCCTGGGGACAGAATTTTGTAGTAGCTACCCAGTGCAGCTGTAAGACTTGAGAACTACTAGATGGTTTATAAAATGAAACACCACAGAAAATGAATGGACCCCAAAGTAATACTTATGTCTGCTGGGTGGCTGGGATAAATCACACTACACAGATTGGCTCCTGAAGAGTCCATCTTCTCTGGTGATAGAATATGAAGCACATGAGAAGACTATACCTTTCATTTCAGCTGTCTCATCTCTGTTTTGGATCCTGCAATATAAATATGCAGAGCCTGGTTTTAGGATCCAAAGGGAAACCTAAAACATCACAATTGCAGCTGAGTTTGCTGTTTTTATCATAGGCATACAAGTTTTAAGTTGTATTTCTCCTCGGGCCCTCAGGACAGTCTCTACATTTCTGTCACAGAATCATGTTGATACATCAGCAGACAGCAGTATGAAATGTTTCAATTATTTACTTTTAAAAATAATTTTCTTACTTCATTTACTCGTTAATTTGCCATCTCAGCTGTGTCCTTTGAGCATCCTCTCTGTGGCCTCTGCTTCCTGTGTGATGAAAATTGGTATGAAACAGTGTGTCTTTGTTCCCTCTGTGTGCTGTGTTGTATACAGCCTAATATCACAAGAGGATGGTACTTACATATTTAAGGATACCATTGCCCTGTCTTCAAGCCTGCTGTTTTCTTTACATGTGCTCAACTCTATGGTAAATTTGCCCTTTTCTTGAAAAAAAAAATCCTGTAAATTATCAGATAATTAGTATCTTACACCTTTTCTTCAGGCTAAATATTTTCTGTGACAGTCACTCTACTTTGCTACCATAGCATAAAGCAACCACAGATGCTACCTCAGTGAATGACCAGGCTCTGTGTCAATAAAACATTTTCCCAAAATCATGAAAGTGACTTGATTTACCTGTGAGCCACAGTGTGTGGAGTATAGTATAGTTAGTCTCAATTCTGCAACTTTCGACACTATCTATGCATGCGCATGCGTGTGCATGAACACATGTACTGGCACACACACACACATGTAATTTTTCTCTTTGATATTCGTGTTTGGAAATTAACATGACTCCGATTGAATTTTTCGAAACCAGATCTGACGCCCTTCCCCCAGGGAGTCTTCAGACTTCCTTGAGTTCTTAGGTCAATGAACATCTGCTTCAACTCTGTTCTAAACCTCCTTCTTGTCTTTATTTTCTCGCACCCTAACCCTAACAGCCAATCCTTCGTGTATTCACTGGCAGCATCTTTAAGATATACTCCAAAAATCCACTACTTCCCATAGCCTGTTCCAACTGCTGTATTCCAGAAAAATCTTACCTGGACTGTTGAGTAGCCCATTAGGGACCATCTATCTTCTATCCAGACCCCAACCCTCAGCCAGAGATACCCTGTGAGTACTCCCAACCACTCATGTAGTAATCCCCAGAATCTTGTTCATGGTTTAGTGGCCAGGTGGCATATTTTCCTTGTCTCTGGAGAAGATCATCTACCCCTCCCTTCTGCCTGTCACTCTGTCTTTACCACACCTTCACAGATGCTCTTTATTTAAAAATTTTTATTGGTTATTTTATTTATTTACATTTCAAATGTTGTCCCCTTTCCCGGTCCCCCACCCCTAAAAAAAAACCCTTTTATCCCACACCCTCCCCCTGCTTCTAAGAGGGTGCTCACTCATCCACCTACTCACTCCCACCTCACCACCCTAGCATTCCCCTAGACTGGAGCATCAAGCCTTCATAAGACCAAGGGCCTCTCCTCCCATTGATGTCCAACAAGGCCATTCTCTGCTAAATATTCACCTGAAGCCATGGGTCTCTCCCTGTGTACTCCTTGGCTGGTGGTTTAGTCCCTGGGGACTTTGAAGGGTCTAGTTGGTTGATATTGTTGTTCTTCCTATGGGGTTGCAAACCCCTTCAGCTCCTTCAGTCCTTCCGCTAGCTCTTCCAACCGGTGTTCCAGTGCTCAGTCTGTTGTCTTCAAGCATCTTACAGATGCTCTTAACTCAGGACCACACACTTGGTTTTTCCCCTGCGGTGAGACTTAGCTCTTGGGATGATCACATGTGTTTCTCTCACTGCATCCAAGAGTTCTTCCCTGACTTTCCACACTGGGAAAAATAGGATCTTCCTCACACTTTTTCTCATCTTATTCTACTGTAGCTCATGTAGGAGGCGTGATGTTTGCTGCTTGATACTGGAATTCATGTGTGCCTGCATGCTATTTACATCCTCTGCTAGAGTGCAAACTTTGTGGGTTGGAGACCTTCCCACTTGTTGACAGGGTATAGAAGGTAGCAGATAGACTGTCCAAATAAATGAGTGAATAAACAAGGAAAAACAAAACAGAAACCAACAGAACAAAAGACCACTTTGGAACTGGTAAATCTCAGAATCTGTGGTACACAATTCAGGAAAATGAGCAGCCCAAGAGAATTGGGTAGAGCCCTGAAAAAGAAAGAGAGAGGGTTGGGGGGGGGGGGGGGCGGGCGGGGAAGAAAACATGACAGGAGACTATGGAAATGCCTTATTCTTGTTTTTCTCATTTTCAGTTGCTAGAATGATCTTTTCAGAGAAGCCGAAATCTTAATTAAGTCCTCAGGAGCAGTGGCTGTGTCGGCGCTGAGACATGAAGGCAGTTGAGAAACTGGTATTTCGCTCTGCTTTCCTCATCAGAATTAATATTTGGGGCCCGGAGTTTGATTAATTTTTAGTGAAGTAAACAGTTTCACTGAGACGTGCTTTTGTGAAGTCTGGTAATTGAGTTGCACTTTCCCCTGCCAGACAGGAGCGATGAGATTAGTGACATTTATACTGGTCAGCCCTTCCTGTTGGGAACACACTAGGCGGTCATAGCCTGAAGGTGCCCTCAAAGATCCTCCGTGCTGTGGAGCTAGTGAGAGTGGGTTCTTTTCTTTTAATGACTTATTCTCTCCCGGGAAGAAGCGATTGTTTTTGATTGTTCTGACAACTTCTTCATGCTGGAAAAGAAACCCAGAAATGAAACAAAACAAGACAGGTGGAAACGAGACTAGCAAAATGCTTAATAAGAAGACTCAGCCGTCATTCCCTCCTCTGCTGGCTAAGAACTGTAATTTAATCACAATTTTCTTTTGTAAAGTGCACGCCCGAAGAAGATTTTTCCTCAAACTTAAATTTCCCGATGCTTTTAGGTTGTGCACATTTCCATTTCAGCCTTGTGAAAACAGGGAGCAGGGTGGGAAGTTATCCCTGGTATATCCCTGGTGGTGTTAGCGTTTCCTTGCTGACAGTATCTGGTATCCGTTGTCATGTGTATGAAAACTCAAAAGGAATTAACTAAAGACTCATCTCATATTGATAAAGTGCTGCACAATGACTCCAGAAGTAGGCCTGTAATCAGAATAATGCATTCTCCACAATAGTCATGGGTACTTTCCGTAATTTCAGGCACTGTTTGTGGCAGGCACTCACAGTCAGACTTAACGAGTCCAAGGTATTCACGTTGAAGAGGAGGTATGAGGATTATACCATAAAGGGGGACGCTGAAACTTACTTCTGATTTGCTTAAGGTTGTGCAAATACTTCATATTTACTCTTTGGAAAATCGTATTACTCTTCTGAATAAGTGATGCCAGCTCTCAGGCCTGCCAGAGAGACCACAAACTAACCTCTCATGGCAGAAAGATATTTGTCTGCCATTGGAAAATGGGTTCATGCCCGATACACTGAAATGTCAGATGAACTATGTTTCGAAATTGTGATTTTTTTTTTCTGCCCAATTTGACCTTCATTAATTTAAAAATAAAATGTAAAGATTTTATATGGCATGTCTGAATTCATTGCCATGTACTAAGCTGTGTCCCTTCAAAATTACATGTAAAAGCTCCTCACTCTGGAAATTACTGTTTCCGTAAATAAGTGGAGCAGACAATTATGGTTACAGATGAAGTCATAATGGTAGGCTTTTGCCTACTTGCACTGGGCCTCATCTGAAGAAACCACACCAGTGCTCACAGCACACCCTCCTCTCTTTTCCTCTTGCCCTTCCCTCCCCCCTCCCCCTCCATCCCTCACTCCTCCCCCCTCCTTTTTCTCTCATGTGAGGACACACAAGAATGACACTAACCTACCAGTCAAGAGTAGATGTCTCATCAATTCTCTTGAATTCTCTTGGCAATTTGATCTTGGGATTTTAGCTGATTTGAGATTTGAGTTTCAATCCAAATTGTGAGAAAATAAATCTCTGATATGTCACCACCCATTCTCTGCTGTTTTCTCATGGCTGCCTTGACCAAATAATATAGTCATTTGGTCACAGGTCAATTGTAAAACACAGACAAACATGAATGTTCAGAAAGCAATTCGATCACTTGACTACTTAGCAAAACAATGTCAGTACATTTCTCACCTAGGGCGTATGACTTCCCCATTCATAAATTTTGACCATGCCAACATAACCAGGTATGAGTATCCACCCAAATCTCACTTCCGATCAAGAGAATGCCTGGTTAGTCCTATAAACACCAATGCCACTATTGTACCAATAAACAATTTTTGCCTGGTAGGTTGTAATTGTAGCATACAGGGTTCAGCATCCGGTACGTCCAATGATACCTTTTCTCCTTCAGTAGCCTGCATAGCATCCTTCAGCACCATGAAAGCTAACCACTAGGGCAAATTTCTTGGCAAATTCATGATTAATATTATGTCCTACAACCTGCAACACTGTCTTCAGATTTGTTGTGTCTTCAACCATGGAAAGAGAAGTTTCTTATTGCAGAGTCTAAACTATTATGAGTGCTCTGTAAATGGGTCATCTATATCGTCTTCCCTACACCAAGGCTCAGAAGAGAAAGCAGAAAGAATGTAAGAGAGAGTGTATGAGGATTAGTCATGTGAAATGCTGGTCCTTTGGCATGTCATGGCTTTTGCAAACATGAATTCAACACAGTTGTGGTTACCTGTACAAGATAACAATGGATAAAAGTGGAGGAGGTACTGTTAATATTCAGCCCATAGCTGAGAAATGGTTGGAAGTCAGTAGTTGCTCAGTGAGAAAGAACCACTTTCTTTGGGGGTGGGTGGTCATTAGTAGGTTGTCCATGTCCCAGTGGCTGAACCTACACACATGTATACATAGAGACCACTAATTGGACTCAGTGGATTATAAAATAAAAGTAAATATTAACTTGGAAGGGAGATGTGGTATGGAGCAGGTTAAGTTGGAAGGAGAAAGTAGGGACTGAGATGACCAAGATATATGTTTGATATTTTGAAAGAATAAAAGAAAACTATGATGAGAAAAATATGAGTGTTTAATGCCATTCAGGGTCTAATCCTGTAGACTTAGTACACAATGGGTTACTGATACTGTAGACTGAGTACACATTGGGTTACTGATACTGTAGACTTAATACACATTGGATTAAATTGGATATGATTCATGTGAAATGTTTATTTCAGATTTCTGTATTTCCCACATTTTGTTATGTCTGCATAAGAACTCATTAGAAGAACACCCCAAATCTGAAGCCCCCAATCTGAAATTATTGACAATATCTGAGTTCACATCTTTAAATCTGGAATATCAGTTTGTGATTTTGATATTTCATAAATAATATGTTTATGTTTTGAACCCTAAAACAGTCAAACTCTTTCTTTATGTTGTCTTTCAAACTAAAGTATTTTGAAGTGGAGTATTTTCTACTTCTCAAGATGTTGAAATGTATTTGATTTGTATTTGACACATGGGCCACAGATACCATGATCTGTCTGTCTGCTTTTTCTGGGACTGAAGACATTCTGTTTTATGAAACGTTCAGTGGTAATACCAGGATTCTCAGTGTGATAGTCTATGCTTATAGTTCCAGCACTTAGGAGGTTGAGAAAGAAGGATTATGAATTTGAGGTGGGCCTGCATTACATGCCAAGAATAATTTGTCTCTGTCAATCAATCAACCAATCAATTAATGTAAAAATCTCTTCAGAAGAACTGGAATATATGGTAACTTTTAGTATAGCTTTGTGATCTAGCTACCATGACCACTAGAAAATCAAGTACTAGCCCTTGGAGAAATGGAATTTGCAATAAGGATTTTCAGATAGCATCTTGTTAAAGTTAAGCAAGCACACTGGTAATTTTAGCAAACATATATTTAATACAATGAATTGTAAATTAGACATAAAATATTGCTGGCTAGGGAAATAAAAAGACTTTAAGAAAAAAATATTATAAAATGGTTGTTAACTCTCATGGCTTAAGGGTTAAGAGTTGGGATTAGAATTATTACAATTTAGCTGATTAAGATGCTTAAAGGAAATATGACATTTTCTTGAGATACAACTGAAGTCCCACTGTACCCCCTTGATTTTGATTTTAGAAGAATCTTTCCACTATTTCATTATTGAGCCTGATGTAAGACCTATGGTCTTGTATTGCATGCCTTTAATTGCTTTAGAGATCATATCTTCTGTATCTAACTATAGATTACTCATTTGGGAGAACTCAACTAACTGAGCCCCAGCAAATCCGAACTTGGTTTACAGCATCCCATTGCAGCATCATAGAATGGGACAGAACAGGACAGGGGAGACCATGACACAACAGGACAGGAAAGAACAGAATGGAATAAAGTAAATTTGTTAGATTATAGTTGAGACAGTAGTTTCATAGTGAATAATCCTGGGTGAGAGTTATAAAAGAGGAATAGGGAAAAGCCTTAAATGGTTCTAGGTAGTAATAATTATGACCAGTATCATATATCAATCATCTAACATGAAGTCTGTGATTATTATTCCAAGACTTAGGGGTTGAGGGCCAAGTGACAGGTTAGTGCTCAGACACAAATGAAACACCTATATAACATTGCTCCACAAGGCTGGCAAACTATCATGGGAGAGGGGGGTGAAAAGAATGAAAGTTTGAGAGTCTACCTGGGACACAGCCTGCAGAGGTCTGGAGGACCCTTGTGGGACTCCAAAAGCATCCTGCTTCTCCATGGAAACATTCAGGGGCCCCAAGACTAACCAGCTTGGAACCCAGCTCCACCAATTCTATCCAAGGTGGGTCCACATGGGACAAAACCTGCAGACATGAGTTACACATGGCACCCTGAGCTCCATTGCCTAGTTCTGAGCTCTTTAGTCTCAAGGAGCCTTGTGGGAATCCAAGAGCATTCTGTTTCTCCCTGGAAACCTTTGAGGGTCCCAAAACTAACCATCTTGGAACCCTGTTACACAAATCTTTTCCTAGTTAGGTCCTCCTGGGACACAGCTTAAAAAGGTACTTTGAATGCAGTCCCCTGAGCTCCATTGTCTACCTCTAGTTTGCTCTTCAGGGTTGAGAACCCTTGCAGGTCCCCAAGAGACTCCTATTTCCCTATGGAGGCCTAAGGAGATCCCAAGAATTACCAGCAACATATAACATATAACATTTAATATATAACATAATATATTATGTATATCTACACACATTTATATATACATACATACATACATACATACATATATATAAAACACAGCTCACAATTTTTAAACTTATCTTTATCTATTTTATTAAATGCTATTTTGACATATTTTTTTGAGACATATTCTCACTATGTAAACTAGGCTGGTCTCAAAATTCAGAGAGATCTGCCTTGTTCTGCCCCTCAAGGACTGCAATTAAGATGCATGCTATTATACTTAGCTTCTGATATAAATTTTGTTGGATTACATATCTCTTGTTAATAGATACTACACCATATTTATGCTTTAAATTTAAGCTGCTACATGCTTGTTTTTGTCTTCTTTATAAATATCTATGTGGTTAACATATTTATTAATGAGTTTGTATGCTTGACTTTTTCTTTAAATCAAATTTCTAGAAATTAAAGTAGTAGAATTTTTGTGGGTTTTGATGTATATTTGTAAATTACCAATAATTTTGATTGTAATATTGGAGAATAATATTGATTTAACGTTTCTCCTTGTAGTACATAATTATTTGCTTTCTCACACTATCAGAAAAATAAGTACATGCATGATACACTGAATGTGAGACTGGTAAGCTGAGCTACAAGAACCATGTATGCCTCTAACCTATACCTTTTCTTCTGTATACCAGCTTTTCACATTTTGCCAGTTTCCTACAGGCATATTCACTTCTTTCTATGTCAGAGTATATTTGTCTTAGGAGTAATGACACACTGTGTGTTAATTTATGGCAGTCCAATTTCCTCCTAGCATGTGCTTTTCAGATTTTGCTTTGGAAGGCATTGTTGAATACATTTGGAGCTTTCACATGAGAAAAACCTATCAGTCTTTTATTTTAGGCACCATTCTTCCTATTTATGTGCTTGGAAATGGTCTCTCTACTCTTAGAAAGATATTTATCTGAAACAACACATAAAACATTGTTTTGCAGTGTTGCTATTTTTAGTGATATTATCCTGAAACTGTGTTCCTGTAAACAAGATAGAGAAAGAGAGAGGGAAAGGGAGAGGGAGAGGGAGAGGGAGAGGGAGAGGGAGAGGGAGAGGGAGAGGGAGAGGGAGAGGGAGAGGGAGAGGGAGAGGGAGAGGGAGAGGGAGAGGGAGAGGGAGAGGGAGAGGGAGAGGGAGAGGGAGAGGCAGGAGAGGATACATGTGAGTGATAGCTGCTAGTGGTTTGCCTGGCACATACTTACAATATGACTTCTCTGTCTGTCTGTCTGTCTGTCTGTCTGTCTGTCTGTCTGTCTCTATCTGTCTCTCCCTTCCTTACTTACCTCTTCCTTCCTTGCTTCTTCTTTCTTTGTTTTTCTCTAGTAAATAAATGTAATAAGACTGATGAGCAGAACATTCAGTGAAGTCAAAGTGACTGTCCTTTGTAAGAACAGTAAGCCTGTCTTAGGTTGTTCTGACAAGAATGTCTTCCTTACCCATTGTAGAATATGCATTATCAAAAGCAATGCACTTCTCTCTTAGGTTGGCAAGGCTCTGTGCAGAATCTTACCAGTCCTTGGCTTGTGAGCCTGTTAAATTAATAGCTCTGTTTAGGGGCCCATTTTCAGTTTCAAGCCATGTACTTTGGCTGCCAACATGTTGATATTGTTAAAGACAAGCTTTAATACGATGGGCAGGAATAAACTATTCCCAGGACAAAAAGGGCTAGCATGATCATGCTATATATGCCATTCTTGAAGCTTGACCAAATTAGCAATACTGACCTCAGGCCATGCGTAATTTTCATAGTAGTATCTGCTGCATCAATGTTCAGCAGAGCAGCATTTGTTTTTTAATTCATAAGGTCACTATGCAAAGTTAAAACATTCAGAGTGTTGTTAGAATTATTCCAAATACACTGCAAGTGTCTTTAAAATTTTTCCTAATTACAATGACTACCGCTGTAAATTTTAGAACTAAGACAAATCTGATGGTATTTGGCATAACACTCGAGATGGCTCCTTACTCTTAAAGTGTGAGCCTCATTCCAATAATTTGAATAGAATAAAGAGCATCAATCCATTGGTCCAAATGTCTATCTAAATCCTCTTGTATATTAAATACATTAATAACATTTTGGTTTTTTTTTTTTGCTAAATGACTAACAAAAGTAGCTGTCTTAACTTCTTGTGTCAAAGCAATTGCAGAAGCAGTGGTGCCGCTAGCAATTAAAGCTGGAATTAAAGCTGTTATACTAGCAAAAATCAAACCCACTACCCTCTTGCTTCTGCTTAAAGTCTGACTCACTTCTTCCAGTACTTGTTTCAGTGCTTCCAGTACTTTTCAGTCTTGTTTATGAAATAAAAAAGAGGGAGAGGCAGAGAGATTTTTGGGGCTGCTTGGCAAAAAGCTGATATGGGCCAAGGACAAGGAAATGGGATACTTGGCAAGAATATGATATTGGCCAAGAAAAACTAAGTGTGCTTCAGGCAGGAATCTGACATTAGACTAGAACAAAGAAGTAATTTCAGATAGGAATCTAAATATTAGGCTAAAACAAAGAAGTAATTTCAGGCAGGAATCTAAATCTTAGTCTAGAACAAGGAAGTAGGTTCAGACATGAAAATTACTTTGGGCTAGAACAGGGAAGTAGGCTCAGATATTTTGGTCATCCTGATAAGCCCTTAGAAACTGACCATGTGAGGGTTCATGGAACTTTGTTTATTGCCTTGCTTGTTCTTTGACTATTTGTGTTTATTTTCTTGCTTGTTCCTTGACTATTTGCATCTATTGTATTGCTAGTTCCTCAACCTAGAACTGACCTTAATACTTGTGCGTAATTAAAATGGCATAGAAACAAATAGGAGAAGTGGAGATGGAATCAGGGGTTTCTAGGGAGGGGAAATGAGGAGAGGGAATGACATCTGAAATGTAAATAAATAAAATATCTAATAAAAAAAAGGACTGTGAGAATGCATGGTATCAATATGAATGCTGTGGCTGTCAGAGGCTGGCCTCTTGGGTACCTTCAATTGTCATGATGAGGGGTTGCTATGCAGGACTCTTATAGCTTCTGTAACTGCTTCCTACATGGATGGGTCTTGGAGTGGAGCAAGGAGATTGTCGGTGTGGGAGGCACTCAGCGGGTATACTGTCATGTTTGTTAGAGACAGAAAGTTGTTCTTCAGTGGTTTCTATGTTTTCAAAGGTTCACCCGCTTGGATGTTCTTGAGATGACAAACAAAGCACAGACTCACATGACTCACTTATGATAACTAGAATTTATTGAGACTCTAGCTAAAGTATAAACATTATTCCATCAAGCAGAAAGAACTAGGTTTTCTGAGTACCCTAGAATCTCAATTCTGAGGCAGGCAGGTTCTGTCTGTGCCCCTAGGTCTCAAGTCGAGTCTTGAAAGCTTCAAGATAAATTAGCCTTGGTTTTGGTACTGGATGGTTAGAGATTTTTGTGTTGTGGGGGTTGCTTTTAGGATTGTACACATACTGAGTAGAGAAAACCAGAGATGGGGACCAGAACAACATACAGAGAGTAGATATGCCATGCTTAATTAGCATTATATAGCTGAGGACTTTGGAAAATGTTTAGCTGAAAGCTGCCCACTGTGAGATCAAGTGATGTTCTTTGACACTGAAATGAGACTATATTTATATGTTATTATGTTTAAAGATAAAGAACAGCTGAAGACTAGTCAGCATCAACTGAAGGGGAATGGAAGGGAATAGAGTGATTGCCATCCTTCATACAGTAAATCGGTATCAAGCACAAGAAATGTTTTTTTTGTGTAATTGAGCCAGAGCACAGGTCTTTCTGAAGTTAAAGAGTATGGGTTGGTTGGTCTGGTTCATAAGCAGACTCCTTGGGGAGGGATAAATTCACTTTAGGAAGAGAAATTGTCCTTCATGGATGTGACTGGTGGCGATTCTTTTGTGAGTTAAGGGTATTTTACCTGAGAATTCATCCCCACACCCAGTGGTGGGTCTTTTGACATCTGATCTAGTTCTTGCTCTGTTAAGAACCAGGACAAGGGTAGTGGTAAGAACTGAGACAGCAAGTAGATGACTAGAGATTTGCCTGGCACCAGTGCATAGGCATGGGCATTTTTTTTAAATAAGGAATGGTAACTGAAAAGAGAAAGATGACATATTTAACTATGTAATTTATTGCACACAATGACCTGAGACAGGCAGAGAGGCTATGAGTGGCAGAGATCATAAGTCCTCAAAGAACACACACACACACACACACACACACACACACACACACACACACACACCACACACCCCTGAACACTTTTGTTAATAATTTATGTTTTTTATTTTTATGCCTTCATTCTTTTATGCATCCCAAAGTCTCCATTGTACTCTCTGACCTTTCCTCATGGTGCTGATGACTAGAATGTTGGAACATTCTATAATGTCACTACTTACAGGCATTTAAATCGAAATGTGGGCTGCATGTTATAGTATCACTATCATATGATAAGAGACCCCAATTATTTGAGTAACATAGAACATAGGAGTTAGTGTTGCACTGCCCTCCATTTTATGATCTTATAAATGCAAATAATTCCCAATTGTGCCTCTGGGTAACTTCTGATTCTTTTGTACAATTGCCATTTTTAACTTCACAAGCTTTAATGTCCCCAGTTCTCACTGCGGAGCAGTGTAAATTAACTTTTTGGACGTATTCATCTTGAGGGCACTGGATAACACTGGCTCCCTGCAACTGAGATGCAAGTTTCAGTGTCATATTTTGGTAGCATTCCCAGTGATTTAAAGAGGCTTGCTGGCTTGAGTTTCCTTGAACTTTACCTTACCTTACCTTTACTTTACCTTACTTTACCTTACCTTACCTTACCTTACCATTCAAAGTGTATGAAGGCAAGCAGCTAGGTTAAGGTAGCCACTCAAACTCTCGCCATGTCCCAAACTCTGTACAACTCAGTATACTTCTATAGAGTTAGGATGGCATGCACAAGCCTTACTTTAGCTGTATGGTGTTTTATCTACAGGCTTATTGTAGTAAAATCATCGTATTAAAATTTAAATATAATGGCAAGGCAAAGTATGTGATTTAGATCAGTGATGTGAACTTCATGTAGGTATCATACAGAGCCCAATAGAGATCCGGACTATTATATTGCAAACCTTATCCTGCTGTCAGAGCCTACACAAAACAAAACAAAGTGAAACAAAACCAAAACAAAATGACCGCCCCCCCCCCGACCATCATTAAGTTCAAGTGCGTGTTGAAGTTTTAAAAGACTAAAGATCCAACTGAATACATTTCAATTAGCAACATCTCACTTTCATCACTGTGAGTGGAGCATCATAAAGAATGTACCAGGGAAAGCCATAGAAACTCCTTTTTAGCATGTTCTGAAGCTTTGGGAAACTACACAGCAGAGGAATAGTCTGGCTTCTCAGTAAGAGTTAACAGAAATATATCATTGGATTTGACTTTGTGATGTGTGATTTAAAAAGCTGGTCTAGAATCTACTTCCAACCTCCAAAGTAATCGGAAATGTCCAGATTCAAGTATGCCCAAAGCCAGTCTTTACTTTCACAACTCCTTTTGAGGAGAAGGGATTTGGACTTACGTTCTGTAATGGAGTAGTATCAGGGAATGTAGTGTTGGAATGACAGAAACAGTTCAGAATGTCACAGCACGTAACTAAGAGGTAGCCATATCACACTGGTGACTACTGCCTGTGCACTGGACCACCAGCTGCCTGATCCTACTTGCCCTTGGGGGTTGGAGGTGAGGTGGCATGGAATCAATTGCACAGATGTCTGGGAGCAGGTGAGACATGCTGCAGCAAGCTCCTCTAAACGCTGCTGCAAGCTCTTCTAATACCCTCCACTCGCACCACATTGGTCCCAAAGAAAGCATCTCTTCTAAACAGCAGTTCCTTATTGGCTGGCTTCAACTGTGTCAGCAGTCTCACGTCTCTCAATTAGGTCCAACTGCAGGAGATGCCTTTAGGCTGTGTGGCCCCCAGCATTTATGCAGTAGCAGCCACGCTGTTCCTCCAAAAGGTGACTATTATTAATCATGATAACATAATTTTTCAATGGTTTGGCCAAATCAAATACACAATTAAATCATCCAACAGAGCCAGCCTTGACTTCTTGGGTTTCTGTAGAGAGTGGGTGTGGTCCTGCCATGCAATTTGCTCTGTTAAACAGCCTGACTGTGGTCTCTTTTCTCCCAGTAGCAGAACAGATAGACAGGCCAGGGAAAATGGGGGTGATAGTGTCCAGTGTAAGAAGTCACTGGATAATAAAGGAGCGCTTCTTCCTAGCCTGGTGTAGCCTCACCCTCTCTGTGACCTCTGCTTTTGTTTCAGTAAAACACAATGCTGTTCTTCTCTTATGTAATCCACAATGTTTGTGTACTATTCATGAATCAGCTTTCAGACTAAGTGACTGGAAGTCAAGCATATATATATATATATATATATATATATATATATATATATATGTAATGCCCCTCAGCAAAACTGTAATTTTTGTTAAAATAAATATTACTAAAATTTAGTGCCAATATCCTAAGACAGAACAATATGGCTGGAAACTTACTAGTGATTGTTCTACCGCCTTTGGTAAGTTCTTATTAGACATTTAGAAGCTGTTCCTGTGCTGATGTAAAACTGTTGTCTGAATTTGTCAGTTATGTTCTGATGGCTCAGTATTGGATATATTTCATTTTCTTTGCTGTCTGGCCTCTAGGTGGGGACAGTGTCCTAAAACTCTGAGTAGCACGGTTAGCTAGTTAGGATGCCTGGGCTGGGCTCTAGGACCTGGTGGGGAGGTAGAGCCATGGGGAAAATATTCTATTCTTTCCTATTCTGGAGCTCACCAGAGGACTGCTCCAAATGTCTGACTCCTTCTGGTTTCTCTTCCTCATTTTAGTCACCTCCTCACTAGAATAATGTAGGGTGGCAGACACACTTTCATTTCAAATGTCCCTTGATCTTTCAGCTGTGGTTTCATTTTAGAATTTCTGCTGTGGATCAATTTTCTCTACTTTAAATTGTTTTTTTTTTTTTTTTTTTTTTTTTTTTTTATTTTTACTAAAATCTACGGAACATCTGACAATATTCAGTATTCCATTCTTTTTCTTTCCCCCTTCCCTCTAAACTAAAACTCTCTTGTTCTAGCCCGAGTGCCTCCAAATCACAGGATCACAGACTGGTAGAGAACTTTAACCCATTCTTATGTATGTACAGTTCTTTTAGTTTGGGAAATAAGTTTCTCTGCAAATTGATTTCTGATGCAGCTGAAAAGTGGGAAATAGGGTTTTAGATGTGATGTTTGAGAGCCTGGACTCCATGAATGCCAACTTCATGGATTTCAGGATTCATTTCATATTCCAGCTTTGCACCTGCAAAATGGGAACAAAGCAGAACAAAGCCTTACCGTCTAACTGGGATGAGAGAAAAAGAACGTCCACTTGAACAAAGCCTTAAGGCAGTGATTAGTGAGAGTACCCATCCAAGCATCCGTGAACACATGTGTGTTGATGCTGTCAGTCCTAGACGCTGTGGTAGAAATCACTAAATGAGACAAGGGTGTGTGTCTGCAAAATGATGTAATAACGCTCATGAAGAAAGCAGGGGAGGGAAGAGGCTGGGTCAGAACTCTCCAGATAAACAGTCTTGTGTGTGTGTGTGTGTGTGTGTGTGTGTTTACACAAGTTATGTACACACACTATTTTTTCTATTGGATATTTTATTTATTTACATTTCAGATGTTATCCTTTTTCTGCTTCCCCTCCATAATCTCCCTATCCCATCCCTCTTCCTCCTTTTTACTTTTATATCATTTTAATTACATGCAAGTATTAGGGTCAGCAAATAAGTTCACATACTATTTTAGGCAATAGTAAATACTGTAGCATTTTGGTGGCTACTAAGTTTGAGATCTGTGGAGCACATTGAAAACTCAGGCAGGAATCAGTGTTGCAACTTGAGGAAAGCAGAGAGGCCAGAGGATTGAGAGCTTGTGAATTCAGACAGCTGTGGCTACTTAGCAAACCCTGCTTCAAAAAACAAAACAAAACAAAACAACAAAAACAAGGAAGAATAAAAAAAGCTTTTAGCTGATTGGATTATCCTCACATGAATCATGTGTATTTCTTATTTATTGTCAACTGTAGCTATTAATCACATGTTACACGTGAGGAAGGTGCTTTTTCCTTATGTAGTCCTTATGCGTAGGCCTCTGATAAGGTGGCAAGTGAACAAACGTCAAAGGGATGTGATAGGGGAGCTTACTGACACACTGAGTTCAGATAAAATCAAAGCCTATGCAAAGACCCCTAGACTAGAACATCTGAAAGCTCAATAATCACCTTCCTAGGATCTTAGCTTGTTGCGGCCCAAGCTGCCACACGTTTGGGGGCCCAAGTGTCTCGGACCATTCTGTCAGTGTTGGAACCCGCACTGCCCCAAGCTGCTCAGGTCTGCGGGTCGGGGTTCAGCAAGAGAGAGAGTGAGGATGGACGTGAGGAATGGAGACCAGACAGAGTGTGATTCAATCCCGTTTATTCTTCAGTCTCTCTTCTTCTCCAAGTCCCAAGTCTTGAGTTCCTAGTCCCCAGTTCCTAGTCCCTAGTCCCTAGTGCCTCCAAGTTCCAAGTTGTACTCAATGTTGTACTAATGTCTAATAACTAACTCCAAGTTGTTCTCTAAGTTGTACTCTCTAACCTAATTCCTAGTTCCAAGTTGTACTCTCTGAAGTGTCTGATTCTCTGTTACTCCGAATTGTTCTGAACTCTCCTGTCTGTCTCTCACCTTTTATATATCTCACTTCTAAGCCACATCTCTAAGTCACTCCTTTAAGTCATGCCCTTAGGTCTTGTCTCCAAATCTGATCCCTAGGTCACACCCTTAAGTCACACACCTTTAAGTCTCACTCACCCAAGGGAAAATCCTGGGTATCTAAAGCAAGATGTTATCAGAGTGTTCTCAGCTGTTGCAGGCTAATGTAATCAAGTCTCTTGTCAGGGTATATGGCTCAAGATGGCTGCAAGGATGATAGCTGCCTTCTGTCGCTCCCCACATTAGCTGTCAGACTTTGACACATTCCACACCACATCCCTAGTTATGTGTTTTCCACAATTTCTTAAAATCACATTATTCAGTTCTATACAGGATCTTAGCAAAAATGCCCCCTGAAAGGATAAAGCGATGAATGACATTCAGTCATTCCTGAGGTCAAAATCATCACAGTGGCACAAGCACTGTCTCCTTTCTTTGGATCTCTCAAAGATAGTTTATTATGCCCTGGAATCCTGGCTTAGCAGTAACTATATTTAATTTGCTTGTCTATAATTTTTAATGGAAAAAAAAATGAAACCCAACCTATGTACCATTTTGTACCATTTTAAAGTTGGTGAATCTCGAGAGCAATCATCCACAAATTCACAAACACCCACCCGTACTACAGCCCCATCCCCCAAACCACACACATACACATGATCCTTCTGTCTTTCTAAGATGTTTTTTTTTGTATTTTTTGTATGGTCTTATGTAACTTTCTGTGTATTTGAAAAGATAAATCAAAACAAATCTTTGTTTGGCCTATTTGTGTCTCGATTACAAGCATGCTTCAGGTTTCTGTGTGTGTCCCCACAGATAATGCTGGGGTCTGGCTGTTAATGAAACTGCTTGTTTTCTCCTTTTCTCTGAAGTTCTTGAAAGTGTATTTGGCTTGCTTGCCTATGAAGTATAACAGCTCTACGGTCTGATGGCAGCTTACACTTAGAAATTAAGAAAGCCTGGCAAAGGACAGCCCAGGCTCCTAAACTTGAACACGATTCTAACACAAGTAACATTTAGCTTGCGGCCTCCTGTGGACTTGCAAAAGGCTGGAGCAAAATCTGTTGTTTGATTTTTAGATATGATCTTGAATTTACAGACATACAACAGTATTTCAGGGTCTAAAGAAAAGCTAAAGCAGAGTTGGATTTCCCCTCTAAGAATTCACTCTTAGTATTACTGCTGGGGTTTGAAAAGGGGGTTCTTCTGATATTACTGAATTAGAACGATGCCTTCCTAGCTGTCCTTTTCCTGAATTTTTCTCAGACATGTGTATCAGAGCAGCCGCATCATGAATCGTGTGCAGTTTTCGACGTTGGCCCTCTGATACTTTCACATTCAGAAGACACTAAGAACAGAACGCAGCTCACTTTCCTCTGTGTTGCATGACTGATATTTGCTGTGGGTAGCCCCCTCCTCTTTGAAAATTTATGTCTGATTAGTTTTAATATCCTTTAAAAAGACTTTTAAAGATTTATTTTATTTTTAGTATATGTGTATATATGTATATGTGAATATATATGCATATGTATGTATTCACGTGTGTGTGTGTGTGTGTGTGTGTGTGTACAGGATTAGAGGGCCCTATGGGTACTATAAATGGCACTCAGGTCCTCTGCAAACATGTGCTCTTGACTGTGAGGCATCCACTCCTTTCATGCTCCTGCCTCAGTCTCCCTCTTCCCCTCCTCAGTTGTTTCCCCCCAGCGCTCTGCATTCCACATTCATGACACGTGTTCCATTACTCTGCTGTTCCCGTCTGTAAAACCTGATGTGTCCTTTCTCACGGTTCTTTATAGTTTCCTGGCCTCCATCCCTCATATATGAAACTTCAAAAAGAGGATCTTCATATGTGAGAGAGCATGTGGTACCTCTCTTTCTGAGCCTGAATTATCTTACTCGGTATAATATCCATTTTCCTGCAAATTACATGACTTCACTTTTCATGTTGGCTGAACAAAGTTCCACCATATGTGTGGCATTTTCGTTATCTGTTCATTGTTGATGAACTGCTAGTTTATTCACCACAACCTGTTGATCCTCTGAGACTTCAGTTAAGACTGGATCCCCTGAAGTCCTCCCTTCTCTTGAGTTCCCAGTTGCTTTGTGATTGTTCCAAACAGAAGACATTGCTTGATGATTCCCACCTGAAGGGTCACGCACACAGTCAAGGAGTCCAAATTCCTCAGCATCCAAAATAATCTGATGTGGGAAATAAACACATTTTATGGTATTTCCCTAAATCTCACCAGAGCACCTGAACGATTCCCCATGCCAATGTCTTGTTAAACACCAGCAACACAACTTTGTTTATTTATTTATTTATCTTTATCAGGCCCTCTTCTTAAGTGAAAGCTGGTAACTGGAGTGAGACCCAGAAGCCTGAATCATGTCGTCTAATTTAATATTTCCAGGGCAAGTGCTACCTCTTCATTTATCCAGGGCTCACAAATCCATATTTCTTTTCGCTCCTTTCTCTTAACCGTGACAAGAACGGCTCTTTTCGAACTCAGGCAGTAGTGAGCCAAGCCTCCTAAAGGAAATTATGGTGAGACTGGGAGGAGAAGTTTGACAGTTATCAGCACTCAGTGTGACAAGAGCATCCATCATGTCTGCATTTAGGCTCAGGGTCTAGGGAGAAAGGAAAAGCAATAAAGCAAACAGAAGCACGGGGGGGTTTGCGGGGTGAGTCAGTGAATACCGTGTCTGTTAACATCTTGCTGAAACTGAGGGCTCTAGGTCTTGCCCTCTTGTACCTGGGGCAGTCATGAGATACTTTCCTGCACCAGCAGGACCTGCTAAACTCTGCTCTTGTTGGCTCCTTTTTTTTTTTTTTTTTTTTTTTTTTTTTTTTTTTTGTATTTTTTCCCTTTTGTTATGGTTGCTTATTAAGAGCTCTTTATGAACTGCCTTATGAGGTAGGGAATTATTTTCAAGATTATAATAACTAAATATTGTTTTATTGTGTTTTTTTAAAACACAATGTAATTGTGCACTTTGGCAGTATTAATTCAGTTCATATTGGGGTTTAGCAGATCTCTAGAATTTGCATTTTACAAGGTGGACATTCAATACTCATTGAAGAAGTTCCCACCCGCTTTTAGTAACCAGCATTCATGACTTTAGGTTCTTTATATAATTGGAAATGTATAGTGCTTGCCTTTTAGTAGCTAGATCTTTTTACTCAAAGGTTATCTGTGCAGTAGTAAGTTGGAGGGTTTCTTTCCCTTTTAAGATTTAGTAACAGTGCATTATAAGTATGCACTATGGTTTCTTTTTCCATTTAAGCTCCGTTGGGCCTGTGGGCTACTTTCATATCTTATCTATTGTAAGCAAAGCTGCAGCAAACTTTTTTTTTGTACCAGTGTATTTCAAATGTTTACAGTATGTATGATGTAATACAAGGGAGTTTCTAGCCTATGGTATAATATTTAGAAACATGAAAAATAATATGATAATTTGTATAGGTGGGTAGATAAGACAGAAGCTTTCATTGAAAAGTATCATTTGCCTTTTGACTAATGAAAAAGGAGAGAGAGAGAAATGAAGTGCTTTCTGCTCTGTGTATTTGGTGATATATCTGATGTTTGCGTTGATTCATTATGGTGAGGACAACAGGATGATTCAATGAGGTTAGGAGTGGACACTGAAGTTTTGACAAAGTTTCTTATCTCGGAACATCATTTCACCCCTAAGTGATCACATTGCTTCCCATCAGAAACTATTATTTGTTTTTTCATTCATTCATTCATTCATTCATTCATACTATCCTCTACTTTTTTCTTTGAGTCTAGATCTCCCATTGAACCAAGAAATCATCGGTGAAACAGGACACAGGAACTTCCTCTCATCAGCCAGGGTCCAGGCGTGCAGCCTTTTACATGAGTGCTTGAGATCTGGGTCTCCATGCTTGCAAGGCAGACACTTTATCCACTGAGCTGCTTCCCCTCCCCAGCCTTCCATCAAAACATATTAATAGCATTTGAGAAATGCAAATCTGCTCACGGAATAAAACTCACTCTGTTTATTTAGAAAGGAAGTTCCTTATTACTTAGATTTTTTTAACGTTTCTTCTCTCTTTTCTTCATTTTTTTTTTTTTTTTTTTTTTTTTTTTTTTTTTTTTTTTTTTTTTTTTTTGTGGGGTGGGGCAGGGCTGGAAGAGGCACATTGAGCCATTTGACCTGAATTTTTAACTTCAGCCTGACAGGGTTTGTTTTGTTTTGTTTTGTTCTTTTGCAGTTTTATTTTTTTTAGCAGTTTTTTTTTTTTTTTTTTTTTTTTTTTTTTTTTTTTTTTACCTCTTATCCTCCTGGAGCTCCAGTTACACACACGCACACGCACACGTGCACACACACACACACACACACACACACACACACACTAAAATTAAACAGGATAATATGTGTTACAACATTCATATTTAGAAAACTGGCAAACATATTTCCATTCTGAATCTTATCTCTTAATCCTCTTTTATCCTCACCTAGAATTCCAATGATTCCTGGTTCCCTGGCGGTGAGTTTGCTCATATCATCCCCTTCTTATGTGAAACTTCCATCTGTTTTCTACCCATTCACACATTACACATTCCCCAAGGCCCAGAGCACGTGCTAATTACTACGCAGAAATTTCTGGATAAGTCTTCAAGGTGGCAGGCACCTTGGCAAAGAATGATTATGTTAACTCCCATGTAAGTAAACATATTTAGCATCAAAGTTCTAATCTCACCATTTCTGTGTCACACAAGAAAGCTAATAAAACAAAGCTTAAAGTTTATTCAGTTAATTAAATGGCTCTGCTTGAGGAAAGGTTTCACATCTAACCTGGGACTAAACAATCTCTTGAATGAGCCAAATGTATTTAGCTATAGAACAGTAGTTTTCAGCAATTAGGTTACAGACTCTTGGGGGGGGGGGGTGGATCAAAGACACTTTCACAGGGTCATAGATATTCTATATATCTGATACTTACATTTTTGATTCATATCAGTGGCGAAATTACAGTTATGAAGTAACAACAGAATAACTTTATGGTTGGGGGTCACTACAACATGAAGAACAGTATTAAAGGGTCACAGCATTAGGAACATTGAGAATCACTGCCCTAGACCTTGCAGGGTCTTGTGCTCTTGCTGTGTGTTTTTGTGTACAGACCTAATCTAGTCAAGTCCTTGACACTAACTGGACATTATCTACATCTGTCACATCAAAAGTAATGAAGATTCCTCATTGACATTTACTGCTAGAAAACAGGGTCAAGATCTGATTATATTTGCTGTGTCATCATCTCTCAGTATGGAGGGAACCACAATAGTTATTTGGCTAGCTTCTCCTGAGAAGAATAATGTTAGCTCTGATTTCTTTTAATGGGGGTGAGGAGGTGGTTACTAGACCTTGGTCATTTTGTTGTGTGTCAGAATGTATTTTCTTGGTGATGTTGACCTTTTATGTAAGTATTTCTCAGCCAATTGAGTTTCCTCTTTTGATAATTTTGTTTAGACTACATTTTATTGGTTTATTTTTGATGTATAGTTTTTTAAATTTTTTATATATTTTAGATATTAGCCATCTATTGGATATAGTTGGCAAGACTCTTTTCCCATTCTTTAGACCATCATTTTCTCTGAAAAAATGCTAGTTTTCATCATACAGAAGTTTTTCAGTTTCATGTGGTGCAGTATATTATTTATTTTTAGTATCTTGGCAATTTGGTGCTCCGTTCAGAAAGTCTTTTACTGTGCCAAAATTTCAAGATTATTCTCCACTTTGCTTTTTTATTAGATTCAGTGCATTTGGCCTTATATTTGATGTATTTTATCCATTTGAAGTTGAATTTTTGTGTAGGTGATAAGTATGAATCTATTTGGATTCTTCTATATGAAGTCATCCAGTTTGATGAGAATCACTTGTTGGAGATAGTGTCTTTTTCTTTTTTCAATGTGTATTTCTGCCTTCTTTATAAAAGAATCAGGTGTACATAGATGTGTGGACTTATTCATGAAGCTTCAGTTTTATCCCATTGATCAACATTTCTGTTTCATGCCAATACTTGACAGAACAGTTCATCTCAGAAAGAGAGCATGTCTATTTGCTGGCTAGTCCCTGAGGACAGAGTCAGGAATGCCCTTGCAGTATCCATTGGTTGTTCAGTGTTAATTTTCCAGATATCTTGTTAAGCAGGCATTTAACTCCACTAGATCCAGTATCTCCAGTTGTGTAGAGAAACGAGTTATAGGAGTGAGGAATAAATCCAGTGGATTACCAAAAAGCAAGGTTACTCTTGCCTCCCACCTTATACCCAAGCATTTGCCTTATTAGAGCCATGAACCAGGTAAAAGGACCGTACTCATTGTATCTACTGTACACATTCAATGAAGTAGGATATCTCTGAGTAATTACTCCATTGTCATTTGTTACAGGCTACCCCCTAATGTTTTCTTACACATCTGCTTCTACATCACCTTAGTTACCTTTCTATGGCTGTGATAAAACATCATTGTAAAAAAAAAAAAAAAAAAATTTATCTGACTTAGGTTTCAGAGGGTTAGAGTACCCATTATAGAGCAAAGGAACAACTGATCACTTATATCTGTATCCACTACCAGAAGACAGAGAGAGAGAAAGGGGGGGGGGGGGCGACACAACACCTTGGAAATAGGGGTACTATGGAACCTCAAAGTCCAGCCAGTGATTCCTTCTCCAATAAGGCCAAGACTAATACGTTTCAAGCAGTTCCACTAACTGAAAACCAAGTTTTGGCCTTCCGGTCTGGGCCAGAGCACTGAGCAGATCTTGGGTGGCAGCTCTGCCCCCAATCTCTAAGAACACAGAAAAAGCAGGGATCCCAGGTGCTCTAACTCAGGCAGTATCTTAGGTAAGCAGAGAGCAAGGCCCGCCCCAAACAGGGAGTAACTGGGACCCACAAAACCTAGGAAGTCACACCCTGCTTGGAGCACTGGTTCCTTCCGGTCTGGGCCAGAGCACTGAGCAGATCTTGGGTGGCAGCTCTGCCCCCAATCTCTAAGAACGCAGAGGAAACGGGGCTCCCAGAACTCTAATCTGGGCAGCATCCTGTCTGTGCTTGAGCACTGAGCAGATTTTGGGCCCCAGCGCTTACCTCAGTAGTTACACCCATCCCACAAAGTTCTGATACAACCAAGATAATAAAAAAGACAGGCTCCAGTCAGGGACAGGGCAGGTAGCACTAAGGAGATACAGATGGTAATAGGCAAGTGCAAGAACATAAGCATCAGTAACCCAGGGTACTTGGCATCATTAGAACCTAGTTCTCCCACACTAGAAAGTCCTGAATTCCCCATATCACCAGGAAAGCAAGATTCAGATTTAAAATCACTTCTAATAATGATGATAGAGGACTTTAAGAAGGACATAAATAACACTTTCAAAGAATTTGAGGAGAACACAGGTAAACAGGTAGAAGCCCTTAAAGAGGAAACTCAAAAATCCCTTAAAGAATTACAAGAGAACACAACCAAACAGGTGAAAGAATTGAACAAAACCATCCAGGACATAAAAATGGAAGTAGAGACAATTAAGAAATCACAAAGGGAGACTACCCTGGACATAGAAAACCTAGGAAAGAAATAAGGAGTCATAGACACAAGCATCACCAACAGAATACAAGTGATAGAAGAGAGAATCTCAGGTGCAGAAGATACCATAGAAAATATAAACACAACTGTCAAAGAAAATGCAAAATGCAAAATGCAAAAAGTTCTTAACACAAAATATCCAGGAAATCCAGGGCACAATGAGGAGACCAAACTTAAGGATAATAGGTATAGATGAGAGTGAAGATTCCCAACTTAAAGGGCCAATAAATATCTTCAACAAAATTATAGAAGAAAACTTCCCTAATCTAAAGAAAGAGATGCCCATAAACACACAAGAAGCCTACAGAACACCAAATAGACTAGACCAGAAAAGAAATACCTCCCATCACATAATAATCAAAACACCAAGTGCACAAGACAAAGAAAGAATATTAAATGTAGTAAGGGAGAAAGGCCAAGTAACATAAAGGCAGACCTATCAGAATTACACCAGACTTCTCACCAGATACTATAAAAGCTAGAAGATTCTGGACAGATGTCATACAGACCCTAAGAGAACACAAATGCCAGCCCAGGCTACTATACCCAGCAAAACTCTCAATTACCATAGATGGAGAAATCAAGATATTCCATGACAAAACCAAATATACACAATATCTTTCCACAAACCCAGCACTACAAAGGATAATAGCCGGAAAGCTCCAATACAAGGAGGGAAATTATACCCTAGAAAGAGCAAGAAAGTAACCCTCTTCCAACAAATCCAAACGAAGATAGCCATACAAAGATAACTTCACCTCTAATAACAAAAATAACAGGAGACAACAATCACTGTTCCTTAATATCTCTTAACATCAATGGACTCAGTTCCCCAATTAAAAGACATAGGCTAATGGACTGGATACATAAACGGGACCCAGCATTTTGCTGCATACAGGAAACCCACCTCACTGAAAAGACAGACTCTACCTTAGAGTAAAAGGCTGGAAAACAATTTTTCAAGCAAATGGTCCTAAGAAACACGCTGGAGTATCCATTCTAAAATCACCAGCCTGAGAACACAAAGTGTGTGTGTGTGTGGGGGGGAATCATGGCTCCACCTGTATAGGTAGTTGAGGGTGGCCTTGCCAGGCATCAGTGGAAGTGGACAGCCTTGGTACCTGAAAGTTTGTATTCCCTAGTGTTGGGGAATTGCAAAAGCAGGGAGGTGGGAATGAGAGGATGGTGGGAGCACACCCTCATAATAATTGGAGTGGGGGAATGGGGTAAGGGGTTAGGCATCAGTGGAAGTGGAGGGCCTAGGTGCCTGAAAGTTTGGATTCCCTGATGTTGGGAAATTTGAGAGCAGGACAAAAATGGGAGGATGGTGAGAGCATATCCTCATAGAAACTCCCAGAATTATATGAATTAGACATGACAGAGGCAGGCTGCCAGAAGACTAGATTCCAGAATTTAAACAAACAATTATCTTGATACTAAAATTTATTTTGAGAATTTTTATATTGCTTAATACATAGCCTTGGTGTATCTACTCATCAGGGAAGCTGAGCCGACCTGCTCAAACCTCTGATGTCCTGGAATTCCAGCTGGATGCAGTGAAGACACAGTGTCAGAGGCTTATCAATTTGCTCTTCCCCAACCCCTCTTCTAAAATCTCAACACCCATAATCAGCTTGAAGAAGTTAATGAAGAGTCGGTGCCCCTATTCCCTGGGCTTGGGGACTGAGGTGGTTAATATTGGGCTGTCTTTCTAGGAAAAAATAGTGGTTTTGGTGGAACAGGGAGGATTAGCTAGGATTCATTGCATAGCCATAACCTACTGGTAGAGATATGTATAATTTTTATTAAGATGAAGTTATAATTTCTTAAATGGTACAAAATTTACTTTGATTTCAAATTTAAGGTTTTCATTGGTACGAGCTTCTTATTAATATAAAAGTGAGATGAATATTGTTACTATCATAGGCATTGCGCCTGTATAACACATTTAGGAATACAAGGCTTATATCCAGTCCTTCTTTAACTTTTTTAACTTATTTGCGATGGTTAGCCTGTGAGTTAAGGGCCTCTAGCAAATTCATGGCTCTGAGTTTATTGTTAGGATGTTCTCTATATTTTCTTTAGAAATAGCTGAGAGGAGTTAACAGACAACAGTTCAGATTGCCTTACATAAATAGTTGGTTTTCAAAACATCAGAAGTCTACAGAATTTATGTTACAAACATTTCTGTATTAATGTTCATTTTGATTAGAGACCTGTCTGCTCCTGATAGCTTCCTGTCTTGGATTCTAAGAAGAAATTGAGCATCTTTGGAGTTATTCCAATTGTGGTGAATCAGCCACTAGGCAAGAATTGCCTCTTTCCATCTACAGACAAATCACTGTCCAGAAAAGGACACACTTGCAGAATAGTCAACTGATTATACCTGCCAAGACAGAGTAATCAGCCCTTAATAATTTTGCATCACTAGGTCTGTCAGATGATCCTGGGCCAGAAGGCTGAAGATCAGATGCTCCAACGTTCTGTAGTATAGGGACTGTCCAGGTGTTCAGTGGTCTCTATAAATTGGCTATGTTTTAGTATCTATGCTTTGTGCTTCCCATATTTTCAGTTTACTCAGTCATTCTGGATTTCTGATGGGGTTGAAAAATTATAGTCTCATAGCCAATCCTTGTTATTTACTTTGAGAAAAAAGATTTGAGAGGATGGTTTTCAGCTGACATTCATTCTAAAGCCAAGAAAAAAAAAAAAGCCAGGTTCAGAACTAAGTCTTTTATTTAGGAGAGATGACAGAGGTTCTGCTTAGTCAACAAAATGATGGACTGGGTATTAGGTCTATCTTGCACCTTACTGACATAAATTAGTATAGTTATGCTCTAACTCTATTTTGAGAGAAAAGTTTTATTTTAACAGGAAGGGTGATATATAGGAGGAGCTAAGGTGGGAGGAGTAAGGAGAGGAGGAGTAAGGTAAGGAGGAGAAGGAGAGGAGAAGGTAGGTGATGAGAGAGAAAGAGAGAGGGGTGCCAAACATGGAGGCAGATGTTCACATGTCTCAGCCAGTCAAAGAGAGTTGATATATCTAGGTTGGGTATTAGGTTACACTTCTGATTGATATTGAGCATTACCAAATTTATAAAGCCATTGATTAACATTAAAAAAAAATTGTATAAAAGCAAAAAGGAGAAGGGGGTATGGGATAGGGGGTTTCTAGGGAGGGGAAATGGGGAAAGGGGATGACATCTGAAATGTAAATAAATTATCCAATAAAAAAACCAAAACAAACAAACAAAAAAGAAAACCAAGTTTTCAAATATATAAACCCATGGGGCAGATTTTCATTCAAACCACCATATGCATGCTACAGTTTCAGGTTTCTTTGATTCCAGGTATCTTATTGTCTGTGCTTGGACTTGCCTTCTCTTTCTAAAAATCAAAAGGCTGGGGCCATGGGATGTTAATTTATGGGATAATCAAAAGGGAACTTGGAGTAATGACTGAATTGATGTGTAAATTAAAGACTGGGCTTTTGATTTGCAAGAGATGAGATATCAAGATAGCTTTTGTAATAGCAAGAGAAAGCTGTCTGGAATAGAACATAGGTCCATCAGCTTGTAATCCACAATTTGACTTCCAGTTGTTTGTTTTGCTGCTCCCAGACATCCCTTCTCTCAGTAACCCTTTTCCAAGATGAGGGTGGTCCTTGGCACCATACATGAGATTTTTTTTTTAAATTGACAATCATTGTCTCCCAATGCTTTAACTAGGTCCTTTCTATGTATTCTTTTCTTTATGATACCTAATTAAAAAAAGATTAATTTTTTCGAGACTCATTTTCATGTGATTTGCTCTTCTGTTACTGTTTTCAAGATGTTTAGAAAACATTTCATTATGCTATGTCTAATATATATAATGTATAATGTTTTGCAGATTATTTTTCAATATATTATACAACTACTTTCTTTGTGTTTCTACTAGATCTTACATCATTTGGGATAGAACACAACTATGGCTTATAAATGTGTCCATTGTCATATTTTAGATTGGACATTTAGAAATCTGAGCATATGTTGCAGTTTTTGTGTGTATAATGGTATGGAATAAAAGCATACAGTAGCTTAGGAAAGAGGTAATGTCTCCCTGAGTTCATAAAAAATGTGAAGAGTAATGCTATTTAGCCATCATTTGGCCTCCAATATCAAGCACTTGTCTTTTTCTAAAAGCTAGATAGTCATGCTACACCAATATTTTGTCCAAGACAGGAACATTTGGAGTTATTTTATTTGCCACTATTATGTATTGAAATCTTGCCTTAATTCCTTACTATTTGGTTAAAATTTTCTTCCTCAATGGTAATTTGACAGTGTCTTCTATACTTTCACAGCAAATTTCTCAGCCCTATTGATAACGAACAACAGGTGACTTCTATTATTTCATTAACTGCATCATCAACCCATTGGCTAAACATACTGGTACTAGTTGGAAAATGCCTATATAAATCAACTTGGCACTCTGTACTCTGAGGTGCCCTTTCCAATACTGTGAACCAGCTTCCTCCTGGAGGCTCCACGCCATATCAATTCACATCATAAATTTCTGTTTTCAGTCCATAGAGTTTTAAGGTTCTATTGTGAACACCCAGATTTCTTTACTTGTGGGTAAGTAGGAGAGGTTAAGAGATAGTGCCTCAAGATTGGAGGAATGGCCAATCAATGACTGGCAAACCAAAGACCTATCCCATGTGAGAGATCCAATCCCTGACACTAATTATGATACTCTGCTATGCTTGCAGACAGGAGCCTAGCATAATAGTCTTCTGAGAGACTTCATCCAGGAGTTGATGGAAACAAATGCCCACAGTCAAACATCATGGGAAGCTCCAGGAATCCTGTCAAAGAGTGGAGAACAGGATTGAGCAAGCCTGAGGGATCAAGGACACCACAAGAAGACCTACAGAGTCAACTAACCTGGGTCCATATCAGCTCACTGAGACTGAACCACTAACCAAAGAGCATGTAGGGGCTATACCTAGGCCTCCTACACATTTGTAGCAAAAGTACAGCTTGGTCTTCATGTGGGTCCCCTAAAAATTGGAGCAGGGACTATTTCTGATTCTGTTGCCTGTCATTGGATCCCCCTCCCCTAACTGGACTGCCAGGTGGGGTTTCAGTGGGAGAGAATGTGCTTGGCTCTCCTGGGACTAGATGTCCCAGGGTAAGCTGATACCCAGTTGGGGGCAGGGTTTTCCTTTCTCTGAGAAAAAGGGGAGGGATTAATGGAAGGAGGGGTTTGTCCGGGTGAGACAGGAAGGAGAGGAGGAGGATGGGCAGATATGAGAATGCTAAGTGAATAAATTAATGAATAAAATAAAATGAAAAAAAGGAGTAGAAAGAAAGGAGGAGAGAGGGGGAGGGACAGAAGAAGAAAAGAAAGGAGAGAGAAAGGGAGTGAAGGAGAGAGAGAAAGAGAGAGAGAAAGAGAGGGAGAGAGAGAGAGAGAGAGAGAGAGAGAGAGAGAGAGAGAGAGAGAGACCCATGGCAAGGATGCAATGAGAACTGATTGGTTAATATATAAAAAGTTTTCTATGTGCTTATAGCCATTGATTGATTATAAGCTGGGGTTACAAGAGCACTTCTTTATATGTACTTTGCTGCCACTGACATACTGCCTTTCTTTTTTTTTTCCTTATGATCTTACTAACCCCTCTCTCTCATCCCTCTCCAATTAATTTTGTCATTACATTGGAGATCGGCTTGCATGAAATTTATTTTTTTAATGACTTAGTAGATTAATTTGGAAGATGGGAGTATATTAAGTTTCCTGTTGAGTTGGTAGAAAATGAGGTCAGCAATGGGAGTCTAGAGAACTTGATTTTGTACCCTGTGAACTAAGATCGGCTTTATCATCCATGACCATGGTCCCTGTCTTACTCACTTATCTGAACGAGGGTGAACTCCATCACTTTCCTGGTTCTGGAGCATTGACTGTGCCAAACTGTCAGAAGTGTCTTGAAGGTCTGAATTCCTTTTCCATTGCAATGGTCTTTCTTTCCTTAGGCAGTCAGTTACTTAAATTATAGAGTTAGCAGTGACTTTTCAGTTTTTAGAAGCTAATTGAATGTAGTTTCATGAGATATAGAACCTGGATATTCTGGAGGAATCTCTAATTCTGCTGACACTTTGCAATCAACACCAGGCACCGACCTAGATCATTTTCCACAGAGGCAACAAAGCAGAGGGAATTTGGTGAAGGGTTACACTTTCCCTTAAAATTTCTGCATTTGGTCAATGCTAAAGCATATCTGGATGTTCACTATGTGTGTCAAAGTTGATTTCAAGGAGTTAAGGATGATTTCAAGGTCTTTAGATAAGGAAGTTTTATGTAGCTGAGAGAAAGACGAAAGGACCCAGCAGTTGAAGGTGTCTTCTACTGACTTGGTGTCAAGTCTCTCAGGAAAGGAAATCTATTTGTTAATATATTTCAAAATAAATTGTACCCTGGTTTATGCTACTGTGTAGAACAGTGGCTTTCAACCCTGTATTGTTCTGTATAACTCCAGTTTCAAGCATTTGGCTGTACTTAGAGTGCAAATCCTGAGGCAGCATGGCTATTTTGTTTGTGCAGCGACAACCATTACTGGTTCAGTACAATCCCTGATGGCGATTGATAAATAACTTCTTCATGTAAGTATATATAAAAAAAGAGTTTCTTATGAACTAGTTCAAGTGGTTCAATTATAACAAACTAAATCAGAAACAGTAGTCCTATGAACTTACAAATCTTGGGTGACTCAAAGGACGGATACCTAAATTTGGTGTATAGTGGCACCTACCAATCTATCACTTTCTTAGCTACTGTTTCTCTCTCTCTCTCTCTCTCTCTCTCTCTCTCTCTCTCTCTCTCTCTCTCTCTCTCTCTCTCCTCTGTGTGTGTGTGAACATGAATGATTACCAAGCCAAAACCTAAAGATCAAAACCATTGTCCATTCTCATGGCTTCATTCAACTCATTGCTGTTCATTTGGGAAGGTCTGGTCCTTTCCCTCCCTCCTCATTGCTTTGAACCTACCCTTCCTTTGACCTACTTTGCCATTACATGGTCATTTCCATGGTCTCTAAAAGGCCTCTGAACAGATACCTTTTCATATTGTCTAATCACTTTTCAGTTACTCAGTTTACATCCATGTTAGCTCTCTGCCTGCTTTCTGTACGACTTCTTTGAACTCTGCAGCCATTCTGTGACCTGCATACTACCATATAAAGTATAATACATGATTGGAGAATTAATTCAGATTTAAATAAAAGAACTTAAAATTGCTGTTTAGTAAAGTAGGTTGACATTGTTAATCGCAGCTAATAATATCAATGAAACTAACAAACACACTGTTACCTACCAACTTTGACATTGTGGAAAGACATACATGTGTTTGTCTGCACAACATAGCAATATCCATCTCAACATTAACCGCAGAACTCAGTCTACCTACTTCTATTGGCCCAACTACTCTCCATTTTCATCTTTCCTAATCTGTGAATTAGGTTATAATAGATTTAATAATAGGGAAACATGTGACTCTCCCTAAATATGAACTCCATGTCTCCTCCTATACACCATCGCTGTTTTCTTTTTGGTCTTCAGCAAAAATTCCAAAGGAGGAAATACTTGATTCCACATTCTATCCACAAAGTAGGGATGTAATAGCAAGATTCACACAAAAAAGGAAGAATGTATGGGTTGTGACTGCTGAGGTAGAGTAGAAAAAACATGTAGTGATCTTCCGAAGAACTTTCATCTGGATGAAAAGCACAGACCAAAATATTAGCATATATGATTAGAATTTCTTGTCAATAAAGGCTGGTTTGTGTTTATTAGTTTAGTTAGAACCAGAAGTAGATCATTGCAGCCTCATATTTGTTTGTTTGTGTGAGACTCACTTGATCTACAGAACAGAAAATGGATCTGCAAGCATTTTAGAGAAATAATTTCAGTGTAGGTCTAGGGAATGTGTTGGGGAATAGGAGACTACATTGTCCATTCACAATGTTGTGGTTTCTCCCCTGTCAAGAAATGAAAGATAAGTAATGCTGAATCATTCAAACAACATGTAATGGGATCAGGCTCAGCTTCTCCAGGTGGATTCTGTCTTTCTTCCTCTTTGACCCCTGTTACAGCAAATGTTAATGAAATTTAAAGGAGATATGGTAAACAAACAAACAGACAAGAAACAAACACTTCACAATATGCACTGGATAAACTATCATTTAGATTTTCCACACCTCCAAAATGGCAACTTAAGATTTTAGATGTAGAATGCTTTCATTATATTTTCATTATTATAGAAGGAAGGAAAAGATAAATGCATAATTTAGCTGAGGTGTCTGTATGCCACAATGAGGTCACAGAGCAGTATGCTTCTGTTCATATAAATTCACATGTGGTAAGTTTAGTCCCTTCAGTTCATCATCTTGAAGTAATAATGCATTCAAAAATAAATATTATTAAATGCTTAATGTGTGGCAAGTACCTTGTATATGCTATTTACTGAATTAGTACAATATTATGTGGTAAGTACATTTTAAATCTTCTTTTGTTTGTTTATTTATACTTTTTGAGCCAGGTCTTATTTAGTCCAGACTGTTCTTGTACTCCCTAGTAGATGAATATGACCTTGAACTTCTGACCTTCTGGTCCCTATATTCTGAGTAGTGGTATTACACATGTACATATGTATAGTGCCACACCTGCCTTATAGATTGCAGAGATAAAATCCAGGGCTCTGTGCATGATAGGCAAACACTCTACCTGCTGAACTATATCCCAATTTTTTTGTCCTTTTTATATAAATACATTAAGACTGAGATAGGTGATGTCATTGTTTAAGGTCACATGGCAGGTGAATAGAAAATTAAGGACCACACTATTTTATATATAAACCAGACACCAGAAATGCCCACTTTAACTTTTATGTTGCTCCTTTCCCTATCTAAGAAGTGGAATGTACTCACCAGGAGTTGATGTTTCATAAAGGAATAGAACAAAGGAGAGACATCAGTGAAGATTGAAGAGATGTACAAGGAAGAGGGTTGGGATTAGCCTTGATTAACTCTGTTAATGTTCATACCATTTAGAGAAGAGATGTCTGGGAGTGAATTGAGCAGGTGGATGCTTTGAATATGTTTATGCACCCGAATTTAGTATTAATTTAACGTTTTGATTTTACATGTCTCATAGCTTGGATTTTGAGACTACATTTAACATTTTATTCTCCACTAAAAGCAATAAAGTTTGATACTTTTCAAAGAAGGCTACACCAGCAGTATAGAGCCTAATTTCTACAGTGATGGCATTTTTTGAGAAGTGATGCTTTTGACCTATGCTCATCCAAACTCAAATTATTTCATAACAGTTTCATGTTCTTGCTAAGGTGTCCATATTTCTCTCTAAAGTACTAGATAGTTATGATCTTCCTTGATTGGTGCCTTGCCTTTTATCATCCAGAAAAAGTGGTAGACAAGATGGATTGGGGCAAAGTTCATTCTCTAACTGGCCGGGGATTCCTGAGATAAGAGCCTTCTGTGTCAAAGACTGATTCTAATTTTGTAAGTTTATTCACTTTGGAGAAACAAATTCTTAATATTTTTATGAAATGCCTTCAAACACATACAAAAATGTTTTCCAATTGTAAGATAAACACCTATGTATATAAACATATTAACATAAACAAGATGAACACCTGTGTTTATAAATCCTTTGTGGAACATTTATAAAATGACAATACTAAACTCTACCTTTTCTTTGATCATTTAAAAAATGTTTTTAATGTTCTTACAATCTTCTCCAACTCCATTTTTAAACAAGCATGCACAATCAAACACGTGCATACACATTCACAAACATATGCATATGTACTCCCACACACATACACATACCACCCCTCACACACTTTCTCTTTTCTGGTGAGTTAGTCTTTGAGCTCTACACATACCATATTCTGTAATATTTTACTTTTCTAATTTCTATCAGATCATAGCTTTCATACAGATAATCCGAAGATACTCTGTACATAATCCTTGCAGTTTCATGCTCTAAATTTTTAGTCATTCTATACTCATATATACACATATTTTATATGTATGAATATGTCTGCATATTTCTGTATGTGGAGATATACATGTATGAGAATACATGTGGACACCAGAGGACACCCATTTTTCTCATGTATGACCCATCCTTTGTCTTTGTACATGTTTTGAGCATGGCGTGAGCTCTCACTAATCTGTAAATTACTTGTTAGCTTAGGCTCACAGGCTAGTGAACCCCAGATTTTTCCTAGCTCTCCCTTTTCTAACCACTCCTATATTAGTTCTGGAGTGTCAGACTCAAGCCTTTGTGATTGCATGGGCAAGAACTTTACTGACTGAACCATCTCCCCTGTTCTCCACACAATGCTTAGCCCTCTCAATGGGCACATACTGTGCTGAGGCTTTTCATTGCTAATATTTCTTGAAATATAGTAAGTGTAATTTGTCTTACTGTTCCCTTCATCTGTGAAATTGGATATTGGAAATTCAATAGCAAAACACATGAAGTCCTCCTTCTTAATAGCTGAGTAGTATTCCATTGTGTAAATGAACCACATTTTTATGTATCCATTCCTCTGTTGTGAGACATCTGGGTTTTTTCCAGCTTTTGGCTATCACAAATAAGGCTGCTATGAACATAGTGGACCATGTGCATCTGTGGCATGGTGGGACATCTTTTGGGTATATGCCCAAAAGTGGTGCAGCTAGGTCTTCAGGTAGATCTATTTTCAGTTTTCTGAGGAACCTCCAGATTGATTTCCAGAGTAATTGTACCAGTTTGCAATCCCACCAGCAATGGTGGAGTGTTTGTCTTTCTCCACATCCTTGCCAACATGTGATGTTATGTAAGTTTTTGATCCTAGCCATTCTGATTGGTGTAAGGTGGAATCTAAGTATCCTTTTGATTTGCATTTCCCTGATGACTAAGGACTTTGAACATTTCTTTAAGTGCTTCTCAGCCATTCAAGATTCCTCTGTTGTGAATTCTGTTTAATTCTACACCCCATTTTTTGTTGTGTTGTTTGGTTTCTTGGTGGTTAGCTTCTTGAGTTCTTTATATATTTTGGACACTAGCTCTCTATTGGATGTGGGGTTTGTGAATATTTTTTCCCAATCTGTAGGTTGCTGATTTGTTCTATTGGTTATGTCCTTTTCCTTACAAAAGCTTTCCAGTTTCATGAGGTCCCATTTACCAATTCTAGATCATGGAGCATGAGCTATTGTGGTTCTGTTTAGGAAAATTTCCCCTGTGTCAATGAGTTCGAGGCTTTTTCCCACTTTCTCTTCTATTAGATTCAGTGTATCTGGTATGTTGAGGTCCTTGATCCACATGGACTTGAGCTTTGTGGAAGGTGACAAACATGGATCTATTTTCATTTTTCTACATACAGATGATCAGTTAGACCAGCACCATTTATTGAAGATGCTTTCTTTTTTTCATTGTATATTTTTGGCATCCTTGTGAAAGCTCAAGTGTCAGTAAGAGTGTGGTTTTGCAGGCAAATAGATAGAACTAGAAAATATCATCCTGAGTGAGGTAACTCAGACCCCAAAGGACATGCATGGTATGTATTCACTAATAAGTGGATATTAGACAAAAAGGTACAGAATACCCAGGGTACAATCTACAGAACTCAAGAACACTAACAAGTACAAGAGCCTAAGTGAAGATTCTTCAATCCCACTTGGGAGGAAGAAGAAAGCAATCACAGGAAGGGGAATGGAGGGAGGGATCTGGGTGGAAAAGGGGACAGGAAGGGTAAGAGGGGAACATGATCAGGCATTGGGGGGGGGGTAGAACAGGATTAAAGCCCTGAGCACTAGCAGAAAGAATGAAAACAGGCAATCTCAGGAGGTAGGAGGTAGGGGGACACTCTAGAATGTACCAGCGACCTAGGAGTCTTAAGGAGAGGGACCTTAGATAAAATGCCCTACAGTGGGCAGAGGGAACTTATACAGTCTACCTCCAGTAGAAAAACAGGGCATCAAGTGGAGAGATGGGGTTGTCATCCCACAGTCAGAAACTCTGACCCATAATTGTTCTTGTCTGGAAGAACTGCAGGGACAAAAATGGAACCTGAGGAAAAGGAGGTCCAGTGACAGGCCCAAATTGGGATCTAGCTCAGGAGCAGGCCCCAATGCATGACACTATTACTGACCCTATGGTGTGCTTACAAACAGGGGCCTGTCATGACTGCCATCCAAAAGACCCAACAAGCAGCTGAAAGAGTCAGATGCAGATACTTACACTCAACCAATGGACAGAAGCTGGTGTCCCCTGTGGCTGAAGTAGGGAAAAGCTGGAAAGAGCTGAGGAGGAGGGTGACTCCATAAAAACACCAGGAGTCTCAACTAACCTGGAACCCTGGGATCCGTCAGACACTGAGCCACCAAGCGGCAGCATACACTAGCTGATATGAGGCCTCCTACACATATACAGCAGAGGCCTCCTGGGTCTGACTCAGTCAGAGAAGATACACCTAACCCTCGAGTGACTTGGAGCCCCAGGGAGTGGGGAGGTCTGGTGGAATGGAGGAGGAGGTATGGGATGTAGAACAGTCTAATGGTCGACTGGAAGGGGGATAAAGTCTGAACTGTAGAAAAAGATTAAAGAATAAAATAAGAAAAGAAAATTCAAGAGCAGCTTTGGCACATCCTCTTTCTTTTATATGACTAGTGTCACAGTTTTGATATTAGTCTTAAGTGATTTGAAATAACAATAATCAAATTCTACATTCCCTTAGACATAACCATGTATCATTCCCTGTGAAGACCGAAAGCAGTAATGGCTAGGAATAACTATAGCATGTCATGTGAACTTCAGAGTGCTAGCCACAGAAGGAAAGCTTTGCTTCTGATAGAACAGTGCTGCAGAACACAACCGAGCACAGGGATAGACGAGGCAAACGCTTGCTTGCTAGGAAGAACAGATACATTAAAAACACCTAAATATCAGGAATGAGACTCATTGATTGTAAATCAGCTATGCATATTCAGAGAGCTAGCTTTCAGCAATACTAGCTTTCCCCAGAATATATAGCCCCACTCTTTTTACTGATTAATTAATTAATATGTAGAGTAACATCTATGATCTTTAAAATATTTGTGGAAGCCCAGAAATAATTTTCAAATGGTTGAATTAAAATGACACAAAACGGATAGTTTTATGTCAACTTGACCCAAGCTAAAGTCATCTAAGAGGAGGGCACCTCAATTAAGTATGTACTTCTATAAGATCAGGCCTGTAGGACATGTTCTTTTTCTTTCTTTCATTTTTTATTCTTCTCTCACACATTACATTCTGATTTCAGTTCCCTCTCCCTCCATTCCTCCCAGCAGCCTCCCACATAGTCCTTCTTTCTGAGATCTACTCTTCTTCCTTTTCCGTTCAGAAAAGGGCAGACCCCCAGGGATATCGACCAAATACAGCCTAACAGGTTATAATAAAACTAGGCATGAAACCCAATGTCAAGTCTGCACTAGGCAACCTAGTAGAAGGAAAAGGGTTCCAAGAGTAGGAAAAAAATGATTAATGGGAGAGGATCCAGCCCATTATGAGTGGTGCCATCCTTGGGCTGGTGGTCCTGCGTTCTATAAGAAAGTAGGCCGAGCAAGTCTGGAGGAAGAAGCCTGGAAGAAGTAGCCCTCCATGGCCTCTGCATAGGTCCTGCCTCCAGGTTCCTGTTCTGTCTGAGTTCCTGTCCTGACTTCTTTCAATGATGGACTATGATTGTAAATTGGAAGTGTAAGCCAAAATTAACCCTTTTCTCCCCAACTTGAATTTTAGTCATATTGTTTCATCACAGCAATAAAAATTCTAAGACGATAAGTACAAGCCAAATGAAAGAGTGAATTGCCTTGTCTTCTGTCTTGCAAGCCTGATGGAAGGAGATAACAACTTTGCATCTTTTGTGATGTCATCTTGGGTAAAATCTTCTAGATAGAGTAGCCTTTGAGCCTCCTTTTTATAATGCCCTCTATTTCCTCCCTTGAGTATTTCTTCCAGTTAGCAGTTAGTTCCCCAAGTTATATCTACATGTATATCAAAATGGCCATTTCTTATTTTAGAAGAAACTATTTTTATTAGCTCTTTGAGAAGTGTGTGCAATCATTTCAGTCACATACACACCCCTTCCACACTTCCACCCAGGTCCATTCACACTTCTCTACCTATCCAACTTTTAAAATGCCCTTGTTGTTGTTGTTTAAGTCCAACAAGTCTAATTTGGTGCCCATGTATTCCTGAATGAATGTCCTTCCACTGGAGTGCAACTGACCTACCAAGAGCCACACTTTTAAGGTAAGCTGACTCTCCTCCCAGAATCTACCTACTGCCAATAACACAGTATTTTTCAGGCACAAAAGGGAAGCTGCACATATGGACTCATACTGGTTGCGACAGCACGTACAAGTCCTATGCAAGTTCAGGTCTGACAAAATCCCTGCTCATTTCTCATTAAACTAATCACCTTCCCTAAATCTATTAATCACACTCCATTATGTGCAGATTCTATGTGTGAATTCTTTAGGTGGTTATTTTGGTACTGTTGTTTAGGCCCTACCTGTTTAAACATGCTTGTGGAAGGCATAACCTCTGGGGTGGTGCTCCGATGGGATGGTGGAAACTTCAGGAAGTCTGTTGTACTGAGAGATCCTTAGGCAGGTGGGACCTATTCTCAGAAGGGGTTGTGTATAGGTGGTCTTGGTGTCTGTAATGACATCTGTGGTCCATGTTCTTGCTGGAAGTCATTGAGGGGGGCTAAGTTTTCTTCAAGAGGCTGAGCACTGGCAGTTTGATCATGTGTCAATGAGTATATGGGCAACACAAATTGGACTTGGCCTTGGTGTATGTTTTATTTTTTCTATATTTCTTTTTTTTTTTCTTCTCTCTCCTTTTTTTCCTTTGGAGGAGAATATAAGAGTGTGGGAATGTACCTAGGAGGACGGGAAAATGATGTTGATGGGGTTGTAGTATATGAAATTCCCAAATAATCAATAAAATATTATGTTGGAGAAAAGGAATTGTGACACCAATTTCTGCCAACTTCCTTTATTGCTCTCCAATCTCATGTGAGTAGGTTTGCTCTGCAACACAGTAGTAAAGACGCCTCAAAGGCATCTCAGAAATCTGAAAGGTTATAGCCATCACAGGCTCGGAGGTGTACAATTGCAAACCTGATTTTAGACAAATGCAAAGAAGAACAATTTTAGAAAAGAACTGTGGGATACTCAGAATTCTTGTGGGCTTTGCTTCCCTATGTTCAGCTATCTTGGCACTTAAAGGTCAGAATGATCAGGCACTGAAATGTCACCATTATCAGGGTTGATGCAGACTCAAGTACAGTTCACGCTGGCAACTGTCTTGGAACTGTCCGTGTGATGCTTGTATGCCAGGCATTTAGAACTGTAGAGCTGTCTGAGTGCCAGTCAAAACATGGTAGTATTGCGGTTTGGAAGCATTATGTGATGGGTCGATATATAGAATCATGAGAGTGAAGCTGGAACAACAGACTTCCACAGGTAACCAGTGCCAGCAACATGTGATGCCTGACATTGGAGGATGCAGGTAGTGAGTAGAGTTGTCCATCGAGTCAGAGTGACTTAGCTCTTGGGAGTCTACTTCCCATCTTGTGAGTTTACTTCCCAACTCCAGCTGCACCTGATGCTGAACACAGGTTTTTAGAACTTAATGTTTTTCCTTTCTTTCTGGGAATTGGTTTTACTGGGGGCTAAATCTGCTGACTTCTTTTTTTTTTATTGGATATTTTCTTTATTTACATTTCAAATGCTATCCCCTCTCTAGGACTCCCCTCCGGAACCCACCCCCATCTCATCCCCCCTCCCCCTGCCTCTATGAGGGTGAACCCCCAGCTACCCACCCACTCCAGACTTCCCGCCCTGGCATTCCCCTGCACCGGGGCATCGAATCCCCACAGGACCAAGAGCTACTCCTCCCACTGATGTCCAACAAAGCCATCATCTGCCACATATGTGGCCAGAGCCATGAGTCCCTCCCTATGTACTCTTTGGTTGGTGGTCCAGTCCCCGGGAGTTCCAGGGGGGTCTGGCAGGTTAACACTATTGCTTCCCCTATGGGGCTGCAAACCTCAGCTCCTTCAGTCCCTTCTCCAATTCCTCCATCTGGGACTCTGCACTCCCATCTCTGTTTGTCAGGCTCTGGCAGAGCCTCTCATGAGACAGCCATATCAGGCTCCTGTCAACATGCACTTCCTGGCATCCGCAGTAGCGCCCAGGTAACTGTATATGGGATGGATCCCCAGGTTGGACAGACTCTGGATGGCCTTTCCTTCAGTCTCTGCTCCACGTTTCTACATATTTCCTTCTGTGAGTATTTTGTTCCCCCCTCTAAGAAGCACTGAAGCACCCACACTTTGGTCTTTCTTTTTCTTGAGCTTCATATGGTCTGCGAGTTGTATCTTGGGTATTCCAAGCTTTTGGGCTTATCAATAAGCAAGCTTGGCTTATCAATAAGCACATATTATGTGTGTTCTTTTGTGACTGGGTTACCTCACTCAGGATGATATTTTTCAAGTTCCATCCATTTGCCTAAGAATTTCATGAAGTCATTGTTTTATACCTGTGTTGTATTCCATTGTGTAAATGTACCACATTTTCTGTATCTAGTCCACTGTTGAGGGACATCTGGGTTCTTTCCAGCTTCCAGCTAGTCTAAATATGGTTGCTATGAGCATAGTGGAGCATGTGTCCTTATTACATGTTGAAGCATTTTTTGGGTATATGCCCAGGAGTGGTACAGCTGAGTCCTCAGGTAGTACTAAGTCCAGTTTTCTGAGGAACTGCCTGACTGATTTACAGAGTGGTTGTAACAGCTTGCAATCCCACTAACAATGGAGGAGTGTTCCTCTTTCTCCACATCCTCACCAGCATCTACTATCACCTGAGTTTTTGATCTTAGCCATTCTGACTGTTGTGAGGTAATATCTCAGGGTTGTTTTGATTTGCATTTCCCTGATGACTAAGGATGTTGAACATTTCTTTAGGTGCTTCTCCGCCATTCAAGGTTTCTCAGTTGAAAATTCTCTGTTTAGCTCTGTTCCCCATTTTGTCATAGGGTTATTAGGTTCTCTGGCATCTAACTTCTTGAGTTCTTTGTATATATTGGATATTAGTCCTCTATGGGATGTAGGATTGGTAAAGATATTTTCCCAATCGGTTGGTTGCAGTTTCGTCCTATTGACAGTGTCCTTTGCCTTACAGAAGCTTTGCAGTTTTATGAGGTCCCATTTGTCTATTGTTAGAACATAAGCCATTGGTGTTCTATTCAGGAAATTTCCCTCTGTGCCCCTATGTTTAAGGCTTATCCCCACTTTCTTTTCTATTAGATTCAGTGTATCTGGTTTTATGTGTTGGTTCTTGATCCACTTGGACTTGGGCTTTGTACAGGGAGATAAGAATGGATCGATTTAAGCCGGGCGGTTTTAAACTACTGTTTTGTGAACTACAAATAATGGTTTCAATATTACTTTTCATTTCAAACATATGCATGACTAACAAGGAAATAAAAAAAACTGTAATACAGTAAACTGTGATTAATTTTGGAAGAAAATCCATAGGTATTTATTTTAGTCTTTATTTCACAAGACAGTTGAGTATGATTTAGAAAGATAAAGTTTCTCTGGGCAGTGGTGGCGCACGCCTTTAGTCCCAGCACTTGGGAGGCAGAGGCAGGCAGATTTCTGAGTTCAAGGCCAGCCTGGTCTACAGAATGAAAAAAAAAAAAAAAAAAAAAAAAAAGAATGGATCGATTTGCATTCTCCTGCAGACTTCTTTCTCCCCCCTTTCTTTCCTTGCTTCTTGCCCAAAGAGTGAATGAATGTGCTCAACTAGAGGCTACAACATGGTGTTACATCTCCACAATGGGCCAGTCCAATATTTCACTAACTGGAAATCTTTAAAACTGTAGGCCAGACTATAAATTAGTAACCCCAGATGTTTCCAATAGTGAGAGAAACCTCATAGTTGGCCACACAAGTGATAATTGCAACTCACTTCAACCTTTTTGACCACACTGTGCAACTCTGCTTTCTAGAGTATTTGTCACCTTCTAACTCACTATATGATTAAACATGTTTGTATTTTATTGTCTGTCTCTTTACACTATTGGTAATACATACTAATGCTTCTTGTCTATTTTTAAATATGACATTTCCTATCTAGACTATAGGAAATACCACAATGCTGTATATGAATATCTACTTCTGGCCTTTATAACTACATGGTATTATATCTCCATGATGGACCAGACCAATATTTCACTAACTAGAAATCTTTAAAACTGTAGGCCAGACTATAAATTAGTAATCCCATATATTTCTGACAGTGAGAGAAACCTCATAGTTGGACACACTAGTGATAATTGCAACTCACCCCAACTTACATAGTTATATACATATATTATGTAGTTATAACTATATATATATATATATATATAGTTATAGTATCATGTAGTTATAACTATTCACAGTCTGGTCTACAGCTCCCAACACTTATGAAAGGTTTTGATACCTGGTTTATGTCCCTCTGTTCATTCAGACACTCTTCTGGATTATCTGTAGAGGGCAAAATACACAGACTTTTGAATGCTCTCTCCCACTGAACTCAAAACTGGTAAATTTATAAATAGTTTACCACTCATTTTACATATAAGTCTTTATTATTTTAAAAAGCAATGGAACCCTTTCCTATTGGATAAGAGTGGACATTTTAAACCTTTGACATATCTATATTAAGAGACTTGTGATTCAGTTTTTATGTTTCATTTATGTAATTAATCTGTAAATACAGCATGAATATCAACAATTCCTGCATCAACTGCAACATTTCAGAAAATCTACTGAGTGCTATATATGTCAAATAAATAGAAAATATATTATTACTGAAATCAACAAATGTCTGGTTGAGTAAGTCCTAAATACAAATACAGCAACATATATACATTGTAAATGTAGTTACATATTCAAATACATGCTTATAAATATCTCTATATATGCAAAATATAACATAAGTCTTATTTAATTACTCAACTAAAATATTTTTCTTGAGTAATAATTTTGGTGCTTTTTGAGTATATTAGTAATTTTTCATGTCTTTTCTCTTTTTTTACAATTAAATTCCATCTTTAAATATTTGAAGGCACACAGTAAGTTTTAAAATAGTATTAAAGCTCATATGGTAATATATGTAATAATTATTTAAAAAGTATTTCCTTATAATGACATTTGGTATGCATCTCTCTCTATACTTAAAGATTAAAAGAGTCTGGCCTAGTGAAATATTAAGATGAAGGGAAAATGCTAAGACATGTATATTAAATAAAAAAACCATAGAAGTGAATAGAATCATCTTGAGCCTCGATAGTTATGCTTTCCACCAAAAAACTGTCAAGCCATAGTGCAATACCAGTTTGTTTCAAGAAAGTACTGCAAATTGGAGCAATGTCCTTTTAGAATGGACTTTTTTGAGTGACAAAACCTTTTGTGGGGTTGACAAGAACTTTTTAAAACAATTTTTATTATTTAAAACTATTTTTAAAAAATTTTTGTGTCATATTCTTCCCCTCTCCCATGTTTTTCAAATCCTCTCCCCATCCATACCCACCCAACTTTAAGCTCTTCCTCAAAATACAAGCAAAAACCCAATTCAACAGAAAACACCCCCAAAATAAAAAACATAATAAAACAACAACCCCAAAAGAAAGCAAATCAAAAACACCACCAAACTATAACCAAATAAAGAACAAACACACACACACACACACACACACACACACACACACACACACAACTATGGATTCCATTATATGTTGGCCAAATATCTCTGAACATGAGGCCAGCCCTGGAATGGTTGATATATGCACTATTATTCCATTGGAGAAAAGAGATTTTTCCCTCCATTAGAAGGTATAAATGACAATTCAGTTCTTAATCTTCACCCTAGTAGCTTAACTTTTACTAATCCATCCATTTATTTATTTTATTTTTAATTTTTTCATGTATTCATTTAACAAAATAAGGTATAATAAGATAAAACAAAAAATATTACATTGAAATTGGACAAGACAAACCAACAGAAGGAAAAGTATCCAAGAGAATGCACAAAAATCAGAGACCAGTCTTTCACACATCCAAGAATCTTGTAAAAATAGTAAATTAGAACGGACAACATACATGCAGAGTTCCTAATACCGATGTCTATAGGACCAGTGCGTGGTGTTTCAGTGTCTGCCGGTTCATATGAGCTTTGCTTGTGTTGATTTAGAGTGTCTTGTTCTCCCTTGGGTCCTCCATCCCCTCTTGTTCTTGAAGTATTTTTCTTTCCTCCTCTACAGGGTTCTTTTTGGTCAGAGTGGAGAGATTTGATAGAGACATCCCATTTAGGGCTGAGTGTTCCAAGCTCTCTCACTCTGTGCATAATGTCTGGCTGTGGGTCTCATTATTTGTTCTCATCTGTTGCAGGAAGAAGCTTCTTTACTGATACATAATGGCTGAACATATTTTTGATATATGAGTATGACAGAGTACTATCAGAACTCATTTTATCACTACATTGTTTCCCCTTCTTTTTAGATTACTATTATCTGGTTTTCCGTCAGGTCTCTGGGCTGTTTAGTCTCAGATTCTTAGCCACCAAAGCAGTGTTAGGGATGAATTTTATCTCTTGGAGTAGGACTTAAGTCAAATGAATTATTGGTTACTTACTCTCCTAGAAGACTTGTGCCACCATTGCCTGTCTTTTAGGTTGTACGCTGTTGTAGATAAAGGTTTTGTGGCTTGCATGGTGTTTGTGTTTCTCTTTTGATAGCACAGTGATTATCTTCTTATACAAAAGGTACTAGAGTGTTGGGTAAAGGTCAACATAGGCACAAGCTCAACTTCTCCATGTTCACTGATTTGTGCAGGTGTTGTTTTCAGCAAGAGTCCTTGCTGTCAGATTGTGGAGAGTGACCTACAGTCTTGGCAACAGCCTGGGTTGTTTGAGAATTCTCTTGGGGACCTTTTGGCTAACAACTCAATTAGATATAACCCAGTCCTGGTACTAGAAGCTCTTTGGTGACAAGACTAGGCCAGATGGGACTCTCTCTCCTGAATTATTTGGTAATTTAATTTAGATAGCCTTCATACATGTACATAATTTAAGAAATTGCTATTATATTAGGTTTCTATAATACCCCTCAAATGCCCCTTAATTTTAGCAGTCTCCCCCAAAATTTGGTGGTTTTGTTTAGATCACCTTTTCTTATGTAGCAAAGTAAGGTAGAAAATGAATTGATAACAATTTTGAAAATCTCTTGTTTGAAGAAATGGATTTCCAGGTTACCTGTTACTTTAATAGCATGTTCTACTCATTTAAGTGACATCTTAAAAGGTTAGTCACAGGAGTGTTTTTTTTTTTTCTTATTCAAAACAAAATCACACAGCTTCTTCCCAATGGGGACGCTGACTTATGTTCTCAGTGAGCTTAGATTCCTGGCGTGTGAGACTCTGTGTTTCACAGGGCATATCATTGGTTCCTAACATGTTGTTGCCTAGCTTTTCCATTGTTGGTGAAGGAAGACTGCTTAGCTTTCTTCTTACTGCCAGCCATGTGATTTTTTTTATAATTATAAACACTGCCTACACTTCTATTATGATGACATGCTCTCAAGCTCAAAGACAAGATGCATTTATATTGGTATGTTAACATTAGTATTGAAAGTAAAAGCAGTTCTAATGGGATTCTTCTTATAGACAAGGAAATAACTCCTTCCTCTTTTCATTCTGTTTCATGCTCTGAGCTACCATTATTCAGTTGCTTTATCATCTCCCAGGAATTCTGCACTGTCTGTTAGACTATTTAGACATTATGAGAGAAATAAATACAGAAAACACTATGAAAGCCCTTTGAGGCTTTATTCCCTACACATCTCGCTAATCTGATTGCTGAAAAGATACATCCTTCCTTGGGGCATAAGGTTTCTGTACTCTGCTCAATGAAGACAGATGTATTTTCTTTTTATGTGTACATTACACTTGGCTATAGCCAGCAAGTACTATGGTCTGGAGTTGTGTGGCATGGGAAGAGACAGAGCCTGTAGCCCTGTACCCTTACAATAAGGGAACTTTCTGGGTTTCACAGGAGAAGGGGCCTCTGAGTACCACAGGTTTTGTGGCCATGAGACCAGAATAGTTTTTTTAGTGCTAACTCCGAGCATTCCAGAACTTTGTGCTTAAAAATGAAAAAGTAAATTGTGAGGCTATATGTCTGGGGTTAGACACTTTAAAAGACAAAATCTTTGACACAGTCATTTATAGCAGACATGATTTATATGTGTCTGCTACATATATGTGTATTGTATATTATATGTTATTGAAGGCATGAGGGATTGTTAAAGATTAAACAGAGACTGCATGAGTGCTGACTGGGAAATTCAGAATCCGTTCATTTGGCCCTTGGTTTCCTCCTCATTTAGTGTTTCTATTGCCCCCGGGTTTCACATACTTAGAACATTCTGGCTTCTGTAAATATTGCCAGATGATCAGTCTCCTACTTGATTAATCAACTTCTGAGCTAATAAAATATGTTCCTATCCTTTGACTAGGCACTGCCAAGGATGCAGAAATGTATTATGTTGTTTTTACCTTAGAAGAGATCATCATGTAAGAGAAGTTAAAAGTGAGTGTGTAAATAATGAAAATGCCAGACAACATGCTATAAGCTGTCTTATAGAGAAGTGAGAATGATTTGCTTCAGGACAATGTGGAAGTATTTATGAAAGAAGAGACATTTATCATGAACTAAAAAGTATAGACAGTTTTCAATAAGAATGAAGATTTTAGAATTCTGGGAAAATAGAAAATTATGAGTCAATATACAAACTTCTAGGTACAGTCTGGGGGTGGTGATGGATTTTAGTTTGACTGGAGTACAAGCAAAAAAATAGACATTGTCATTACATATTAGTGACATTTCAAGAAAATGGTAGTTTGTTTTGTAAACAGAAGAGACATGTAGAGGGAATTCACACTGGAAGAGTTTGTGGCATATAACACTGAAATCATCAGAGTGGCAAGATCAAGCAATATATGATCAATTTTGTCATTGCTTTTGAATGAGCAGCTGTTGGTTCTTCCAGTGCCTCTTTTGAAATACTGCCATGCTGAGCACAGCACCGAGAAGTCAGTGGCCAGTAGAGAAGATTCTCTGGTGGCTACAAGTTGTTCTTGTGGAATGCTGAATAGGCAGTATGGTGTATGGCTTAGTGGTGCATACAAATTGAAGAGGAGGAGATGAGAGGTGCCTGGAAGACAGCAAGCAGCCAAAACATTGGGAGATGGAAGTGATAAGCAACATAAAGATCAGAGAACTAATTTTCTAAAGAAAGTTTATTGAGATACAGAAGTAAGAGCAACTTGATCCCATGATGATTCAAATGTCTTTATAATGGTTGCTCCAATGTAAAAGTACTAACTAACTAACTAACTAACTAACAAAAACAACAACCAGAAAAGGTGTCTAGATGGGATTGAAAAAAATACTCAACTTTATGTCACTACAAGAAACTATTTTCACTTCAAAGGCATGTACAGAGTGTAAGTGAAGAAAATTAATAAGATCATTTTTGCTCATGTATAATAAAGAAGACAATGTAGCCATGCTTATATTGAATGAAGTCAAAATCATAAACAATAACATGAAACAAAAATGCTATTGTAGTGACAAAGGAGTCAATTAAAAGAGAATTGTATCTATTTTATTTTTGCATATCCATACGTATAAAGGGATTACTAATTAATTTTAAAGGATATATATATATATATATATATATATATATATATATATATATACTCTAATAATAATTGAGACATTAAAATGCTATTTCAACTATGGACATAGTATAGAAAACAACAAAGGAACATCTTTCTAAGTAAAAAGAGTATAATAAGTGTCTATAGAGCCATCTCTCTGCAGCTACAAAACTCACCCTGTTTCTATCAGCATGCTGAACATTCTTTTGGTTACATCATATTATAGACTACATTATAAGCCTCAAAAAATGAACACTGAAAGCAAAATCAAGAAACATTAGAAAGGTTTACAAATACTTGGAAGTACAATTTTTAATTTTGAACAACCAATCAACAAATTGAGAAAATCTGGAAGGAAAGAAATCATTTATTCAAGTGAGTGACAGCAGAGGGACATATACTCTCACCTACAACACTGAGACTAAATGAATGTTTTCTGTGGATTGTCTGGCGAGCACAAGTACCAGGTTTTAATCCCCAACAGTTATATAAAAGTTTGACATGAATACAAATGCTTGTAACCCCAGCATTAGAGAACATAGACAAAAAGATCTTGAGAGCTCACTGCCCAGCCATTCTACTCAAAATGGCAAGTGTCAGTGCAGTGAGAAACATTGGGTCAAGAGAATAAGGCATAAGGTGTGAAAGCAAGATATCTCATGTTCTCCTCTGGCTTTATATGTATACATATACTTATACATACATACAAACTACACACACACAGACACACCCCTGCACACACACACACACACACACACACACCCCTGCACACACACACATACCTGCACACACACACACACATACCTGCACACACACACACATACCTGCACACACACACACACACCTGCACACACACACATACCTGCACACACACATACACACACACACACACACACACACACACACACACACACAAAGCAAAATAAATGGAAAAATATCTGTAGGCTTTTACGTTTTAAATCCTACTTTTAATAAGGGTTCTTAAATGGTTTAACCTTCCTTCTAGTCTACCACCCACCAGAGGTAGTAGAAAGAAAAGGGTAGTAGGGCAAAGAAGGATGTAGACCTGTTTAGAAATAGTTCTTTGGAGTGAATTCAATCTGCATTGTAAGGATATCAGCAGTTCAATTCACACAAGTCAGCAGCCATAGCTTGATTCAATTGCAAACACCATTCAAGAATCAACAACAACAGGTGGATCCAGAAGAAAACTTGAGGATCTGCCAATTGGCCTGTAGAAGTTGCAAGAAGCCTCTGGAACACCACCAGAACTTCTTTGGTGGCATTTCTGTCTGAAGTCACGACAAATAATGACCAGCAAAGAGTGGCAAGACTAACCAATAGCACAAAGAGAAGACCAGCTTCAACAAAGCCCAATGATGATCAGAAAAAAAAAATGACAAGGTGAACAAATACCATACAGTGTCATCCACTGTCTGTTATATTTATACTCTTCCCAAATATATTATATTTATACTCTACACAAATATCATGTGCTCTCTCAAGCACCTGCTCTAGCAAAACATGACATACCTCTTTTTCCTGGCTGGTCCTAGACAAACACCATGCACCTGTTCTCAGCAAAATATCCTGCCACATGTCTCCTTTAGCAAAAGCATCCTCTTATAAGACACTTTCCAGAAAAACATCACATGACACAACTAAGTCCACAGAGAAACCAGACATTTTCAGATACCAAGTGAAAAAAAAATCACTGTATATCAAAGTACCACAGAAACAAGCAGACATCACATACCACATTATAGAAAGAAATTTATTGATTGTAACAAAATAAAGAAAAAAGCACAAAAATGAATGAAACAGAGTTCTGGTTCCTTCAAAGAATAACTGTAATAGATATACTTTTAGTTAGAGTAAAAGGAGACTAGAATAATAATGAAAATGGGCAGTATAATTAATAGAAATACAAAACATCATTAGATATTATAAATAGTTCATTGATACAACACAAATATGAAAAAATTTATTCAAATGAATTTGCTAACCTGGAAGAAATAGGAAAATTCTGGGACACATGCACCATTCCAAGAATGACTAATGAAAAAAATTGGAGACCTGAGTGGACCAATCAATCACAAGTAATAAAATTTAATCAGTAATAAGAAGTCTCATATCAAAAGCAGAAAAGTTAAACATAGAACTCACCAACTTCACTCATAAGTTCTACTAATCATCCATAATGTAAATACATTTACTTAAGCTACTTCAAGCATTAGAATAGGAGAGAATATTTTCTGTATACTCTTGAAGGCCAGCATTACTCAGATACCCCAGCAAGACATGATAAGGAACAGAGGAGTGGAGGAGACCACTGTAGATGAATATTCCTGAAAATATGCATGCAGAAGTTATCAGCAAATTACTACTGAACTGAATTCATCTTCTGAATTCAGAAAATATCCACCAAAATTAAACAATATTCAAGCTGGCAATATAAATGAGGTTTAGAATGTATCAATCAATAAATTGCTATGTCATACTAACAAAATAAAGTACAAAATCATAAAATCATTTCAGTTGATACAGAAAGAACATTAGGCAACATTCACTTCATGATTAAAAACTCTGAACAAATTAGGCACAAGAGGGGACATACATCAAGATATAAAACCCATTTACAGTAAGCCAACAAACTAACCGATACTGAGTAGATAGAAGCTAAAACTTTTGCAAGATCCAGGACAGGCAAGGAGCCCATCTTCACTGCTTTTCATCAACAAATATCTAGCAGCTAAACCAAAGCAATCAAAATAAGAAGTCCATTTAACCCTTTAACCACAGCTGTCATTCACGGGAGACGATTTGATTGTATATAGAGAAAAATCCCAAAGACTCTGACAAACGATTAGAACTAAGAAGTAAATCTGACAAAGTTGCAGAATTTTTTTAAAAAAAAAATTTACTTAAAATTTTAGTATCCTGTCTATGTGTCTACAGTAAAGTAAATGAATAGACATTAATAAAACAATTCTATTTATACTTGATGCAAAATACTCCCAGGAAGCTTATGTGCTATGCAAGGATACTAATGTATGAACTGTTTTAGATAGTCTTTTTATCTATTTAGAACAATAAGATTAATCAATGAGCTTACTAACATAGTTTTAAAACTATATGTAAGTGTCAGTAGGGTACGTCATGAAAAAATAAAGGCATAGTCCCTGTGCTAGGCTCTCAAATTTCATCTGCCTTAATCATTAATGAATGATTAGTGGTTCTGGTTCTACAAGGGAATACACACTTCACCAGTGTTAATACTGAGCCTAAGGTATGTTAGGCAACATGCCTGCCCTCAGTCAGGTGGTAAAATCGAAGAGATAGCAAAAACACTCCTGTGCAGGTGGCTCCAGGCTCCATATTCCATTAGGAATGAAACCAAAGGTAAAACTGGAGAAATGAAATAGTATTTCTTCCTCAATACTGAAGCTAATAAATCCACAAGACTGTTGCTGACAGCTCAAGAATTCCATCCAGTGTTACACATCTCTGTTTAAGGTACTGAATTTCCAAAACGATGGAAAAAGAAACCTATCCTTGTGGTATTCTCAAATCAGTAACCAGTACTTCAAATTTTCAGGCAATTAAACCACAAATTAGTAACTCAGAAGTGAACAGTAAAAATGTTTACGTGCTTCAGAATAAAGAAGTGGTGAATAACGGGAGGGAGGTTTGGGTGGGGAGATGGATGTACAGAAGTGTAGCCAAGAGAAGAGGATGCGGCAAGGGATAGTAACTGGAGGTCTGGGGACAAAGCAAGACTGTCTGGACCAACAGCCTGCGCTGAAAAAGCCTGCAGAAAACACTGGACAAAGCCAGCAACTAGTTTCAGATTCCAAAGTGACCTCTGGACATAAGAACCATCTATGGGGTCTTAATCTCACCAAGTAAGGCTTCACCAATACCTCATCATTATGTCATAACTGCCCTCTACTCCCCTTTAAGAACCCTCTACCCCAGCCCATTCTTGTGACTTCACTGGTCCCCTCTATTGAGGTCAGTGCACCTACCTGAGAACTGCCCCAATAATTCTGCCTTTGGTTCAATTCAATTTATTATGTTGGTAGAGAAGCCATTCCCTAACCATAAAGATATCTGAAGGGGCTGTGTGAAAACTACTATTTTATAATCTTCCTATAATAGCTCACAACAAACAGACATTCTTATTAAAAGAAATAACTTCCTACAGGTAGTTCAAAGTTCATTGGACACTTACTAAATGCCTTATCTATAAATACATGCATCATATAACTTGACCTTGTAAGACTATATACGAATTGTTTGTAGGAATAAATGATGACAATTTAGAAGGTCTCACCAGCTAGAACAACTTTATCTAGGTGGTAACTTCCTATTTGGTGATCAGGACACAGGATTAAGGCACAAAATGACCAGCGTTCAGGAGAATGCAGATTACATACATCAAGGTTCAGTTTTTGTAGCTAAGGACAAAAAAAAAAAAAAGAGGAAGTTTCACTGGGAATAGAATAGAAAGTTATCTGTTTTTCTTAGACAAGTTCTTGCTGTTATTTGTTATTTTTGAGATTGTATTTTAATTCCATTTTCCCCACCTCTTTTTTCCCTCTAAATCCTTCCATATACCGATCTCTGTTCTCCTTCAAGCTCATGGCCTCTTTTTTATTGTTATTGCATATGTGTGTGTGCGCACGTATGTATGTATGTATGTATGTATGTATGTATGTTTGTATGTATGTTTATATTCCCAGTATAGACTGCTGATTCCATAAAATGTTATCAGTATAATGTTTTAAAAGATGACCGTTGGGCATGTCTGCTCCGTTGTCTCAGTTAGCTCTTGTGTAAGACTGAGGATCCATAGCTCCCTCTGCCACACAGTTTGGCATGTTTGTGGATGTCCTCTGTGTTTAGCTTAGTACTTAAATGGGAGACAAGCTGGTTTTTGAAACTGCAGGGTCTGTAGTCTGAGGTAGAGAAAACTTGCTTTCTTCTGCAATCTCCAAATACCTGGATTAACTTGGAACTCAATTGAGGGCCTGGCTGTTGTGTGTGTGAGTCCTTTAAAACACGAAAATCACTCTTTTAACAAAAAAGCTCAATTGTCAGTGTAAACAGGACTGATCTAAAATGAACTCCATCTCTGTCTTGGACATTTTATGGATTAGACAGGTATGTGTTATCATGACAATGAAGATTCTCAAAGTGCAAGGACCACTTGTAGGGTGTGGTGAAAACCTGATATTTAAGGTCCCAGTCTACCATGTTTGCTAGGTGCAAAATGGAAGACTCCCTTTTCCTTTAGGGCTTCCTTTTCTCTGCCTGACCTTTTCTGGGGAGCCCGAATACCATATCCTCTACCTGAGGAAGGTCATGGAGTCCTTGGCAAACCTACAAGTTCAACTTTCTCTTTGCCAATAAAAATCCTTGCCCAGCAAGTATCTGGGTTTCCAGGAACATCTCTCGATGCAAATGAGGCATACCAAACCTTAAGTGTTGACCAATGAAAGTTCAACCTAAGAAGAACCTCTTCCCATTACAGACCTTGATTCACTTTGAATAAAGGGTGTGAGACAAGATGTTTCACTGAAGATCTTCAGAGAGGGTCTTCTTCTCAAAGAGCTGTAACCTCACACATTCTGGACTTCACTTTTACTTTCCAGACTGGTATGCAGCCGCACCTGGACAACCTGAGGGAAAAAACAGAAAGCTGGCGCCCAACAAAAGCTCATCCTTGAAACCACAGCAATTATTTAGTTCTGAAAATCTCTGGCTATAGACTGAGGTCATGTGAAGTTCCACTTTTTACTTCGATTAAAAAGTAGACTTTAAATAAATAAAAGTATAGCATAGAATAAATATGATTTTTTTTATTTAAATCATGCAGGGTGAGTCAAATAGGACAGGTGGTGCCTCTGAAAAGGGCTTTATAGTAGACCAGTTCAAAACAGAGTCAGGCTTGAATGGAAAAGCTTGACTGATCCAGCCTTCAGAAGACATCGTGTCAGAAAGCACAACATAGGCATCCAGATGCTACCCACAGTTCCTTTTCATAATCCTTCATTTTGCATATTCTCAGAAGTCATGCCATCTACATGGAAAAAACAGAAACTTAAACAAATGACCTTGTTTATATATTCAGTGTTTCTGGGCTTCTTTGCCTGTTCCTATAAAAAAGAAGCATAGCATCATTTCCTTATAGCAAGTGGTACACATGATGCCTTTGTGGGGCCCAGGTTCTTCTTTATTGTACTTTATTTGATAGAAAAGTGAAGGTGAGAAAAGAAAATAACATCTTTAATCATTAATTTTGTTACCTATGTAATTACTCATACACATTTGTTAATTAATTAATCATTAAGTAAAGCCAACACATTTATAGTATAAAAGTGAGATCTAATTATATTTTGAAAATTTCTGTTCTTCATGCCACTAATAATTCATGTTCCTCAGTATTAACTCTGCACAGTATTTTTAGCCACTGTATTAAGTTTGCTTTTACTTAGGAATGGTGTGAGATAATTTAATGTGTTGACTGAATATACATGTTCATTATCTGACAGAACAGCATTTTGATGTTCATTTGATTCATATACATTTAAACATTATAATCTCAACTTTTACTTCTTTCTAAATGTCACAAGGCCAGAATCAGTATGCCAAGTAGAAAGCCATTTAAACACAGCATATAGAAGATCACGTTTCCTTGGCAACCAGAAACTATTCTCCCTTCATAGCATTCTCTAAATTCAGTTGATGTGTCTGCACATTTTTCTTCTTTTATTTTTTAAGTGGAAATGCAGCTTCAGAATAATGGTTAACAAGAATGGATAATAGCACAAATCAGAAGACCATTAACACAGGCAATTTAGCTGTTATTACAATTTCCATCCCATGTTCTTAAATAAGGACTAAATACTTAATGGTTAATTTGCACTTATCTTCGATTATCTTTAGTAACTTGTCAATTTTGGAAAAAACCTCTATGTATGTCTGCAATGTCTTTAATTAACTAGTTGAAATTATTTTTTCTGACCAATAAAACTATCATCACATTTTGAAAGTAAATAATTTACTGTGTATGTATAGATGTGTGCAGAATGATATACAGCATGTGAAATGCTCTCCAAAAGTTTTGTTAACATTTAAAAATATCCCATGTTGGCATAAAGATAAAGGTAAGATGGTTTAGCAATGCTTGTCTAATATGAAAATAGTTGAAATGTCTCTATTTGTGGTAAACATCAAGACGACTTATAGCGAAGGTTAAAATATTAGTGCTTTACTTAATATAATATTCAGTAAATGTATAATATATTGAGACTTGCCGACTTGATAGATCATTGACTATGGGTAAAATAACCAACCTCTAAGCCTTACTTGTGGTACTTCTGGGGACATATTTAATGAGACACTTAGGAAATGGCAAAGACCTATAAATATTTCACAAGTGTCCTCTGATCCTTAGCCTATTTGGATCTCTTGTCCTCTTTTCTTTTATCCAGGTTTAAAAAAATAAAGGTTCAGAGGGTTGGGGAACATGGGACACTTTGCATTGTATAAACACATTCATTGACTTAGAACGGTTATTGCATGGTAGCAAGTTCTCTTGACATAGTTAGAGTGTTACTGTTTAGCAGTCTAAAGTCTACATCTTATTCAAGAACAATTTTAAAAGCTACGGGAATAATATATTACTCCAAACAAGGAAGCTTGTGTCTTATATATCAAGGGACTTTGAAAACAGGAAACATCTAGCATTTAAACCTTTGCATTAGCCACATTTTTTTTATTTTTTTATTTTTTAAAGAACATAGTTTGGAGGCACAGTTGAATACATTCTCGACAGTCTGCTGTTGAGATGAGATCATCATAATACTTTGTATTTCCAAACTATAATCTGTTACCTTGCAGACAGCTGGCTTCCCGAGCTTGCTAGTTGGTACTATGCTACATTGACAGGACACAAGAATAGGCACACTACAAAAAAAAAAATTGCAGTCCTCAGGGATAGATCAATCGTGAGATAGACATTTTTAGGCATTAGTTAACAAAGCTTGTTTTCACCTTGGATGTTTGATATAAAACGCGCTACAAATTAGCCCAGTCATGTTGAGAGACAAAGGCAGAATGTGGGGCATTAAGAGGCAGAGTAACTGCAAGAGTCGGATGCAATTGTATCTTAGTGCAAAGCTCTCTTCTTTTTTTAGCTCTCTGAATTCCATTTGTGCTACATGAGTGCCATTTCAAGGACTATGTGATTGAGCTGACTATGAAAATAAACTAAGTCGGAATGGATCCTGCTAAAAAGTGACTGTCCTCAGGTGGTGACTGCACACAACGCACAGTTGCGTATGATGGCAATTTAACTGTCCTTACTGAAAAATGAATCCTTTTTTATTATCTGAGCCAGAAAAAAAGTACCTTGAGCTTTCTCTTCTTAGATGTATGAGGACAAATTTCTAAATGTGGAGAGAGTCCCTGATATACCTACATCTTCTTACATAAAACTTCCTCTACATAGATATGTGATTGTGCTGATGTGATCTTAAATCTCATTCAATTAGAATGATCCAATTTGGTATCAAATTCTTAGAAAATCAGGATTTGTGATGACAGGTAAGTAATTTTCTCTGTCACTTTGTTACTCAGTGTCGCTGTCTCTTTGTCTAGCCTCTCTGTTTCTCTATGTCTCCCTGTGTCTCTCTTTTTGTCTCTGTCTCTCCCTCTTTCCTTGTGTGTGTGTGTGTTGTGTGTTGTGTTGCATTGTGTTGCGTTGTGTGTGTAGAGACCAGAGGACAATATCAAGTGTATGTCTTTATTACTTTACACCATATATTTTGAGATAGATTCTGAATGCAGTATGCAATGAGAGGTGGCTAGGCTAGCTGGTTAGTGAGCCAGGGATCTCTCTGCCTCAGTCTACCAATGCTCAGTGTTACAGGAATCCCGAGACTTTCGTTATGGTTTGCTTTGTTTTATGTCTTTTTTATTCAAGTCCTCATGCTTAAGTTATAGCTGTTTGGGGGATGAATCGCCAAGCCAGCTGTATGGAAATCCTTGCAGGGATGTTTGGAATACTGTTTTTAGACTTTGCAGCTAGAACAAAATTTTGTTATGAAAAATCCATACAGACTCAATTTTAAAATTGAATTTTATATGTAATTTAAAATTTCCTTTGATTTTTCTGGAATATAAGACAGCTCTTGGAGCCTTTCAGTCACTTTCATCTTTGATTCTTTGGTTTGTGCTTTGATGGCTCCTTTGAGACTTCATGAGCCATGACTATGTCTCACTACAATGTGATATGTGTTACACACTGCAGTTGGCATTCTCCTTATCATTCCTCTGTCTGTGAGTTCCTGTATACTTTTCAAACCATGAAATGTCACATACTCTGGTTCTTGCTGCGTTTTTATAAAGACTTGGTAATCCAGTCATTCTTATTTATTTAATATTTGTGGACTCTTAGCCTTCGAAGAATGGCTGGAAGGCTTTAAAATGAGGCTCTTTAGTAAATCCTGTTCTAGACATCTTTAGAAATTTCCAGAGGACAAGGGCCAGAGACTACTCTGTGAATTCCAAGCACATAACTCAGTTTTGGGAATTTAACAAGTGCTCGGTGTTGAGTCCATTCATTTTCTGAGTAAGGAGTTGAATCTTTTTAACCCTCTCCCATTCAAAATCACTTGGAAGATCCAAACTTTAATACTGCTGGACTTGACTTTATTTGGAGACAGGGTGCCTACCTACACTTGTGTCCTATTAGTCTAGGGTCAGGAACTATGAGGAAGATCATGAAGCCAACTGTCTATGAAGTAACGATACTTGAAAAGTCACAAGAATCATGAAGTTATCAGTTTTTTTCCAAAACAATAAAAGATAATGCTCTTATAAGAGAAGATAAGGACACAATCATGGGAGAGAGACAGAGAGGGGGGAGGGGTAAGTAGGGAGAGAGAGAGAGAGAGAGAGAGAGTGGAGAGAGAGAGAGAGAGAGAGAGAGAGAGAGAGAGAGAGAGAGAGAGAGCCCATCTGTATACCAAAAGCAGAGGTCTCTGAAGAAAGCCTGTCTTGCCCATGGAACACTTTGATCTTAGACTTCTCATATCAGACCTCTAAGAGAAATCCTAATGTGAAAGGCCCTAAGTTCATAGCACTTTGAATGGCAGATATGAGAATCCTAGAGTGAATATTTATACAAGTCCAGACTTCTGAAAAACCATCTGTGTTTCTCTCTACAGCCTCCCAGAAATCCACAAATTCTAGCATCATCTTCTGTTGCTACAGGTTTTCTGGAACACACACAAGAGTTTGGCAGACATTTCCTCATAACCATGGAGGCATCTGAGCCTGGCTGCTTCTCATCTCTCTGCTATCAGCACATCACTAACTGTCGTAATTCCTGGTCAGGCTGGAGGTGCTGTGTTTTAAGAAGAGAACTGTTTTGCTCTAAGGCTTTACTATAGTATGCTGTTTTACCACAGAGGATGTTCAATCGGAAGAAATGTATGTTTATTTGCAGCAGATGAGGCTGAACCTGTGCAGTTCCATTGTCAACTGGGTGTAGGGGGGATTTGCTGCCTTTTGTTTGATTTGACCATTTTTTAATGCAGTTTTTTTAACCATTAATGGTCATCAGGATGCATCTTTGGACTTATGTTAGATTTCTCCCTAGTATGATTATCTCACTGATATAGTTATTTTTTAAGACAACATGATTTTTAATAGCAGAATAAACACAATGTTGGAAGTGCAGGTTGTATATCTTCTTTTGGGGATGTTGCCAGCCTCTTTTTTCTGCTTATCTTTGAATGCTCAGTGACACTGCTGTTTTAAAAAGCTGATTGTATTACATTTCTTTTCCAACTGTCTTTCTGCTTTTAAGTGTACAGTATACAACAAGAGGTTCATTCTACCAATGTGTTCTCCAACTAGTAGCTTCGAGCATGAAACATTAAGAGCAAAATGAGTTTGGCAATCTTACACAACATCTGTTCAGGGATTTTCCTCCATATACTACGAGGGAGAGGGAGGAAGAAAGAGAAATAAATGCATACTATATAGCACACTTTAAGGGAAAAAACAAAGAGACTGTTTGTGAAAAAGAAATAAATGGATCCCCATGACAAAACGTACACAAAATTATATTCTGCCCTAAGGACAAATTCACATTTTATTAAGTTCAGCCACTTTGGTGGTTGTACAGGTAACAACAGGAATATGAGGTGGTTCACGATTCTTCCCTTGTGTTTCCTGGTCCTCAGTAAGCATTACCTACCACTGGGCTTTCTCAGAACACATCTGAACATTCATATATTTTCCTTATTCTACACTTTGTTTCAGTGGCCTAAACATGCATAAATGTATGTCTGTTGCGACATTCATTGAGGACACTACACCTTTTCAGAGAAGGTTTCTGTTCATTGCAAACATTTGGTGAACACTGAGGTCATTGTCACAGAAGGCAGTTGTTTTAAGATTAATAGTGGAGTAGTCTCCTTCAAATACTCTTAAATTTTTCATGCTCCTTACATACACAAAGTATACAAAAAGTTAAGGGAGGAGTGTGCTTTGAGAAAACTATGAGCCCGTGGGGAGGCTGGTTTTGAATTGGTTGCTTCTAGAGGACCAGACCACTCCCCCCAAATGCTTTGTAATATCCGGGTGGCCATGCTAACTTTATTTTGAATTTTTTTCAAACAAAGTAACTGACCTTGACTTAGGCTGTATGATGCCATCAGATTCTATGTTCTTTTTGACACTTCTCCCTTTCTACTGACATCATGAATATGGTGGAAAAACAAAGGCAGAGAGATATGGTGGTGACGTCATGAAAATGAACATCTTGGGAGATAAGAGTAATTAAGCATGGTAGAAAGGGAATAAAGGGCTGCATATTGGGTGGATCCCCTCAATTCCACTTGCATGCCTACACATTTCTGGTCTATGTCCTACATTGATTCATAGTTTTTCAAGTACTTGCCAACTGCAACACTGTTGAAGCTGGTTTGCTTCCTATTGTTTCTGCTCTTCCATTCAGCTCTTCATTTATCAGAATGATACCCCCCAAACTTTAAATGCCTTCCTTAAATTAAGATATCTAATAGCTTCGCATGTCTAGAAGACATGCATGAAGTTTCACATAGATTATGGATCACAGCTTACTATTTGCTCATTGAATTTAGCCTGAAGAAACCACTTCACATCACTTAACTCCAGCATCCTCAACTGGAAAATGGGTAGAATCTCATTCGTAGTTTGTTAAAACTAAAATAATGAAATTAGGCATGTAAAACACCGTGGAAGGGCTTAGTGTCATCAAGCGTATCTCCAGGGAATTTTTCATTGTTGTTTATAATCCTCAGCTTCTTAGAATTGTACCATTTTATTTGTTAAAGATAAATGCTGTAGTTTGGATCAGGATCATCATCTCCCAGAGGCTCGCATGCTTAAAGCCTTGGTACCCAGCTTTGCTTTGCTGGGAACTGGTGGAAATTTTAAAGGTGATGATCCACAGGAAGTCCTTGGGTCTTACATAGTACTTCTGTACTAAATCATGAAAAGTGGACCTCTTCCTGTTTGTGGTAATACAGTCCATGAATGAAGCTGTGTCAACGTATCAGAAAACTCAAAATAAACAAAAGTCTTATAATCTCTGTTTCTCCATAAGATAGGTTGTCGTTGGAGTGTGCTTTTTGTGCCCCTCCCAGGTATAATAACATGGGTGGGTTTTCCTTTACTTTACCAATCATCTTATCCATTACTATTCAGAATAATGTTTCCACACACTAATTACTGTATAAAGACTGAAACCATGAAACATTTGCTCATATGACCTTGCTTAACCCTCAAGAATAGTTGTCTGAGGCTCTGAGTAAAGTTGGCCTCATTCTGCCCTCTTAGATTCATTGCACCAATAAGAGCAGTAACACATTTCTCTCATGTTTCTCTGCCAAGAAATGAGGATTTGCTTATTCAAGTGTCCCCAGCATGCTGTGCTTGTTTGTCTTGACCAATCAGTGCATTCTATCATGGATGAAACCCTCTAAATGATGAGACAAAGTAAATTTTCTATTAGTTGCTTGTCCATAGGTTTGCTATAATAATGGAAAGCTAACTATATGCTTAGAGATTAATCATACAGGATGCTCTTGTAGAACATACAGGTTTAGTTCTAAACCCCCATGTGGTGGATCACAACTATCTATTAGCTTCAGTTCCAAGGGATTGAATGCACTCTTTTGGTCTCTGCATGTAGTAGGCACACATATAATATGCATGAATGCATGCAAGAAAAACATCCATAAATATATAATAAAAATAATGAAATATTAGGAAAATGTTATTTTATCTGTCTTAGTTCTTACTTGTAAAAGAGACAACCCCCAGAAAGGTCTTCTATACTCAGCTTCCTCTATTTGTCACTGTACAATATAGTCACCTACAATCCCTTCCCCAAGGCACTCTTTAAAAAAAGTTAATTATTTTCAACTGACATAACATTTCTCTACATTTTGTCTTACAGCATAATGATGCATATAGACAACTAGATCATTATAAAGCCAAGTCTATAACCATTTTCATCTTACTATGGCTTTGGCTTCCACTAAAGTTGTCCTTGCATGAATGATCCAAACAAAACAAGAAACATAAAAACCTAGGTAAACAAGCAGCAACACCAGCACCAACATCAACAACAATGAAAGAAAATCTAGACCTTCCTTTTAATAATTAGACACAAAGAAACAACAGTGAAAGAGTTCCACAGGGCCAAATCCGGACTTGTCATCTCATTATTTTGTTGTGTTGATAATATTTATGCGTATTCTTACAGAGCTATTAGATATGTATGTATGTATGTATGTACTCATGTATGTATATGTATAATCAACTGTGCCTACAGTGCTTTCTAGTTCATAACTAATTTTATTACTCCAGTCTAATTGAAACCTGTACTTATTGATAAACTGCTTTAAGTTTCTTTCTACCCAGTTGGTATTCCTCTTTCTTTTTTATTTGTACTGATTTCTATCTAACAGTAGCTCTTCTGACTATTGGTCCAGTTTCAGTATTATAATCTATATACACTGACCTAATTTAGTTGTATTGCTTAAATATCATATTTCTTACTATTTGCAAGTACAATTATTTTTAGCCTGTCCACCAGCAGCTAATTCTATATGTAGCTATCAGTCCACTAGAGGCTAATCCTATATGTAACTACCAGTCCATCAACAGCTAGTCCTATATGTAACTACCATCAGCAGCAGCTAATATATGTAACTATCTAAACCATAAACATAAAGATATAGTGGGAATTTTTAACTTCACTTGTTGAAATGTAACATTTAATTTCCACCATCCTCCTGCAAATTCTCTTTTCTAGTCCTCACTTACATCACTTAATGCTCTTAGAACAGTCTGTAACTAGTTAAATCCCATCTGCCCCCAATATTCTCCCTCTCATTTTTCCAAATTCTGTGTACATTCTTCTAGATATATATATATATATATATATATATATATATATATATATATATTACAAGTAAATTACAACAGTATATATAAATTATAATCCTGAAACTGGCCCAATAGTAAGAAGAGATGCTGTTAGGTAGAAATCAATACTATACAGGTTGATATATATACATATACATATATATATATATATATATATATATATATATATATATATGTGTGTGTGTATATATATATATATATATATATATATATATACACATATATATGAATGTATATATATCAACCTATATATTCAGATAGTCATAAATATATATTCAGGAAAATGAAACTCTACTTTAAAATTGCAGTTTCAGGCTACAAATTCACTACATATTAATAAAGTGAACACATGTGCATGGATATTTTTCTTGGCTTTACTCTGATCTCATTGGAAGGCACTGTCATACATCATATTACATACTTAGTAAACTACATTTCAACCAGACCTTTTTTAAACATGCATGGAGACTGATTCATATGTAAAATTCACAGTGTTTCTGCTTTCAGAAGTAATTATTTTGACAGAATGATTGTCTTTTATGAATGTTTTGTAAGTGTGGCATAAATTATTGTTGCTTTTTGTAATTCTAAATTTGAATGCAACCAATTTTCCTTTTTCATTTCTATTGATTAATTAATTAATTTGTTTTTTTGGCAATTTCATTCATATAATAGGACATTCTATTGCTGTTGTACCAACCCTTGTTTTTCTCCTTTCTATTCTTGTCAGCTCTCTCTCCTCCCTAGAGATCCCTTTCCCTTTTTTTGATTTTAACACACCTATTCTAACTAGAACCATTTTTGTGACAGATGGTGTGGGGTCACCATTGTGTACACTACTGAAGACATTGACTGTCCCCATAGAATCAATTGGTAGCAGTAGTTGAGCAGGAAGGTGTAGTACCCCATTAGACCTTTGAGATATGATTGGCTACTGATAAGGCCAGTCTTGTGTAGGTCCAGAGCAGGTAACTGTAGATGCTACAATGTTGTGTTTGTGATAACTGTGTCATTAGCTGAAGAAAGCATTTTGTAGCTATCTTTCTGTCTTCCAGATTGTACATTCTTTCTACCCTTTTTCTGGGTTATTCTATGGATATTGGAGGAAGTTATATTAATGTCCTGTTTGTGTCTGAGTGCTCAGGTGACATTTATTCTGAGCATCTTGAACGTCCATGATTATCTGAACAAACCACTATTCACTGAAAAGAGAAGTATCTTTAATTAAGGCTAAGATATTTGTCTGTGAGCATAAATGGAAACAGAATGCAGTTTGGTACCATGTCAATGTATCTAAATAACAGCAGTAGATTCTCCACCCTATAGCACTGTTGTCTTCAGCAACCATAGTGTTTTTTTTTTGACTGGGTTCAAAGCATCCTACTGTGGAACAGGCATCAAATCCCACCTAGGAATACTTGGTTGCTTCCATAATAATAGTGTCACTTTTGTACCAATGAGTAGATCTTGTTTGGCAGTCAGCATCGTGATTCATAGGGTTCACAATTGGGTACAGACCATTGAAGTCTTATCTCACTAGAAGCCTAGCCCAGCACCTTTGATACTAATAAAATAGACAGAATGAAGGAGTAAAAAAAAAAAACTAGATAAGAGAGTCTTCTAGAAACTTCAAACTCTATCCTCTTAGCTATGTATGCTGTTTGAAATGGGAAACTGTAATTTCTCAGAACTCTGATGTCAGGAAACATTGGGAAGGAACCCAGTTATGTCTGTACATGAAACTCTGGAGTCAAAGATGAGCCATTGTTAGAGTGCTGGCCTCTTTACACAGCACTGGAGATGGAAAGCTGTTTGGAAATGGTGAGAGACAAGTGGGAGTATTTCAGAATAAGGTAAGCAGTATTGTCGTCAAAGGACAGTTCACTAAAGTTTCCAGGAGTCCCAACTAATAGATTTCAACACAGTTCACAACAATAGGTGTAATATCTATCTCTAATGATCACTTAACTGAAGAAAATGGACAGATAGCCATGGCTTCTCTCACCTAATATGAATGGAAGAAATATATTTTGATATCAAGGTATATCAAATTATCTTTTGAGAAATTCCTTTCTGATGAAGTTTTCCTAACTTATCAAGGGTATGGATGATGAATGAACTTAAACCGCACATGATTATCCATCATATAGATTGTGCTGCCAGCCAATGATGAAAAAGAACATAAAATGGATAATAGAGGGAGAAAATGATAGCTAATCATAGCTCTCCAACCACCAGCAGCAGGAGTTTATGTCTTCTAGAATTTACTCCAAAAAAAGAGACAGAATGAATCTGGTAAGGCTGAACATATTTGAAACACAGTAATTTACATGGCAAGGGAGAATTGTACTGGATGATCTGTATACTGCCTAGACTATCCCCTTGTAACCAAAGCTCTCCTTCCTACTCCCGAGAATGATTTCTGTTGCAGGTTAAAGGTAAGTACTTCTCTCAGCTGAATGGAGCATCTAAGTTTATATATGCCTTCTCCAGAAGTTGGTCTGTGATGACTGACACAGCATCTTTGTCTTAATAGCCCTAAGACCACTATTAGTTCACATGCAGCCACAGCGTCAGTTGAGGGCTCTGTTGTAATTTGACCTCAGTTTGATGTCTCTTTCTGTCCATCCCTGTTGCTTTATCTCCTTCACAGAGGTTACTAAAGACTTCTAATTAATAAACTTTCTTTATGAAGATCTCTATATTTCAGTATGTTCCCAGGAGCCTCCATGAATGATAATAATTTGTTCTCTCCATATTGTTGTTATTTGGGTTTTGTGTGATACCTCATTATTATTATATATATTTAATCTCATAGCTAATAAATACTTCATTAGGTTATTCAAAAATATGTAAGTGTGTTTAAAATCAAGCTTGAAAAATGCATACTCTTCTATAATTTATGTCTCCTACTCTATTGTACATTTTGATTCCAAACTTCCCATTAGATCACTGGTTAATCTTCTGGGAGATGTTTTATTTGATTTGTGCTTTGCTGAAGAACTATAATTTATTATAGTACCATTATATTATCTATTAAGATTATCTATCATTTTCTAATAAATGTAGGATTCAAGTTCCTTCAATTTTATTCTATGAAGCAGATTTTTAAAATTCATGTTACTCTTCTGCTTCAGTGCAGGTTTCATTAAACACATAAATCAAAAACTTCCTCATACAGGATAGATCAGATCAAGATTCAAGTAAGCAACTCAAATATTACTGTTGGCAGCTTTGACAGGTTTTATGTCTATTGTTTTCCATGTGTTACAATGGCCATATCATATCCAGGATAATAAATTATGTTTTTCTATCTGTCTATGCAGCCAATTAAGATATATTGGACATCTCATGTCATGCAAGAATATTGAGTGTGATTCCTGAATAACATGATGATGGCAATCTAGATTATTAGTGATAATAATTTATAAAGAGAGATTTCTTGTGTTACCCAGTCATTATCTATGCTGGTAGCTTGAAGGTTATGTAAAGAACCATTTGGAAGGCAGCATCCACTCTTCATTTGTACTTTGTATCTATATGTTCATCTAAGGGAGACATGTGACTTTTGTAGTTCTGTATATTAGAAGTATGAAATGGAGGTTCTGTTTGGCCTGTACATGCCATCTTGTTTGTAGTTTTTGTTGTTTTGAATTTTGGTATATGTCTGGACCCCAATTTCCTTTATTATAAGGGTAATTGTCAATAATGTTTCAGTTTTATTTTAACTGTATTACTACTACTACTACTATTACAAAGTATCTGTGTAAGGTTCTGTTTCTGGAGGTACTAGGAACAAAAATCTGATTAGGCGTGTTTTAGAAGAGACACAATTCAGCACATAAAAAGGAACAGAGAGGAAGTATCTTGTTCTAAGCAACAATAAACGAAACAAAAGGGACAGTGACTAGGTGCAATGTGGGGTAATGTGCTTATATAGTAGCTAAGATCTACACAGTGTCTCCTAAAGCCTCTCTGAGCCTTTTGCAGATTAATGTGCAAATGACAAGTGACATAGAATGCTAAAGAAATCACGATGAAGGTAATGTGCTGATGATATGAGCCCAGAAGAAGAAATCCCAGATAGCACACATCACATGATTCTTTTGTCTGACTAGCTAATATATCACAGGCACATCTCAATTGCTAAATACTTAGAGGTGACTAGCAGGAAAACCCTTGTTTTCCAGAAACATACATTCTAGAACCCACATAAAATCAACACAAAACAAAACAGATCACTTAATTTTATATTACAACAAGTGTTCGTGGTCATTTAACAGGCAATATTTGAATGGATTATATATGAGGTTCAGGAAGTAATTTTCTGAGAACTCCATGGCAAGAATCATTCATAGGAGAGAAATTATATACTTCTTATGTTTAATTTAATTTATATACTTGCATATGTTTAATTTAATTTCCATACAATAATATATAATATTATTTTAATAATAAATTATATGTATATGTATATGTATAAATGAAGATGTACCTATTCCCCCAATTTCTTATAACCTCATACATCCATACCCTTAGCAGTGTGGTATTGTAACTCTTCATTTAAAAGTGGGATATATTTTCCTTAGCTTCAGATATGGTTCTTTGTTAGAGTATGGGTCTGGAATGTTTTCCAAGGGCTCATGGTTTGAATTCTTGATCTGAGCTGGTTATATTGTTGGGAGAAAGGATAATAGGAATCCATATAGGCCAGTGGGTCATGTACTGTAAGAATGATAGCTTACCCATGGTCCCTTCCCATCTCCCTCCTGTCCATTCAAGTGAGGTGCTTTGCTATACCTCACAAGACTATGCTAATATTCTTCCTCACCACAGGCCCAGAAACAATGGAGACATGTCAAATTGTAAGTCAAAATGAATACTTCTCCATTCAGGTTGGTTTTGCCTAGTGTTTCATTGAAGAAGGAAGAACACAGTGATATGCTAATGAAGTAGATCCAAGACTGACCATCAGAAGATTTGGTAAAATTCTTCATTCTTTCTTGCCACTCAGCTACAATCCAATGAATAGGCTGGCCTCTGACCCTAGGGAATAGCCAAGCACATTCCAGTGCATGTGTAGAGCATCTTCCACTGACCTTAGATGTGTGGACTAATCTACTCGTGATGACCCCATTTGATATTAGGTAAGAAGAATCAGTTGATAACCTACTATAACTATGGAGGAGGATTAAATTACCATTTTACAGAAATAAATGGATATAAATATTAATCACTTGATTCCATGGAAATTTAAAACAGAGCACATGCTGTGTCTCTTACAGGTACAAGTTATTTTAGCAGGCAGTAGGAATATAATTGCAAATAATTGATTATTTGATACCAAATGTTCCCCAGTTAGAAGTAAGCCAATTATAACCACATGTTTGATACTCCTAATAAGCATCTAAGTGAAATTATGCCACATTGGAAATTAAGGAAGAATTAAAATAAATAGCAAATGTCTTCATGTTGTTGGTTCTGTTTGTTTGTTTTCCTAGAGAGGTTTGGATTGTTTCAGTAGCCATTGTTACCCAATGTATTGATCTTTCACTGACCCTAGTTAATAATCTGTCTTGTGTCTCTTTATTCCATACATTTTCTCCCACTGGCCAAGGAGCCAAGGACATCAGAAAGTCAAATTCAGCACAGAGACTTACATGGCCAAGATTAATTGGGAAACATGATTTTTGTTAGAATTATTACCTTCATCATGATTTCTTTAGCATTCTATGTCACTCACCATCTAAACTACTTCAGTTATTAATGCATCTCATATTTCACAAAATTATCTGATAGTGTGATAATTACAGTTAACTGACAACTCATTCACCAGTGGATGAATAGTTTACAAGAAGTTTTGCACTAAAAAAAAGGAAGCTATTTCCTATTATGTTTTGAAATTTACCATCAGTGTGTCTTTAGGACAGTCTTTGGATGTGTGTGAACATACACTTTTTGATTCATTGGCCTTCTGATGACATATCATCAAAATTCAACTTCTAAGATTTAGTGTGGTATAGACAGATATTTCAGCAGCTAAGAGAGTGTTGCAGAGGATCTGAGCTTGGTTTCCAGAATCCATGTTGGAGAGTTTACCACTACTCCTAATTCTAGTTCCCACATCTTTTCTGGCCTTCTCATATTCTTGCATTCATATACAATATTGCACACAGACAGAGAGAGACACAGACATAGACACAGACACACATATATATTATATTTTAAAAGCATAACCCCTCCCAACTTAGTTTAGTTGTGTCTAGTCAGCTCTTCAGTACAAATGTATGTTTAAATATATTACAAAATGCCAATACAAGGTATGTCCAGACAGAATAACAGTGGCCAGAATGGCAGCTTCTGTAACATAAAGACAAATGTAAAGTTCTGATGTCAAAGGTATGAGTTGCTGTTGGTCATGGTGTCTATGCAGGGCATTTGAGCTTGGTGTGCGAAGGTGGGAATGACACCCTGAACACCTGAGAGGAGGAAGCTAGTTGAGAAAAATTAAACATATCTCAATTTACCTTGAAATTTAGTCACAAAGGTGATTTTTCAGAGACTTAATATGAAGGGGTAAATTGAATTAGACTTTGGGGTCTAACGTGTACAAAGTAAACAGTACAAAAATGTACCTCCTTTTCTGAGATACATTTTTAATAGCCTATAAAAACAGAAAATCCTTAGACTGATTATGTAAAAGAAGCTGTTTAAACAATTTTCTCATTACTGATAAACTGATGTCTGTCCTTCTTTCTCTTCATTCTTAGAGTTGCAGCTTTAGAGTAGTCTTGATGAGGGAACATGAAGTTCAATGGGGGCCAGTGAAGAGGGTGTGACAGGGTGTACTGTTTGCTCTTCTTATGCCAAGGGTGCTGGAAAGAGTTGAGGTATTCCAGGTAAGAGCCCCAGGTAGTTTGATGAGAAAAAGTTCTGTTCAACAAAATCACCAGCATACCTCACTCACATGCCCCTCTAGGTCTGGGTCAGGGTTTGATTTCTGAATTTTTGGAAGAAATGGAAGAAAAGAAGTGGGTAGAGGAGCAAGGAATGGAAGATCAAAAGGTAGAATAAGACCTGATCATCCTAGCCTCCTAGCATTTATATTCTTATCTTATTTCATCTTTCAAATCACTTTTTCTCCAAAATGGAGTTACCCTAGGGAAGGCTGAGTGCTCAGGGTTAGTTTAGAAACTTAAAAGAGGTTCCCTATTCTCTGTATTCTTTCTGTTTGTTTTAATTTTTTTTGTCTTTTTTGCCTCCTTGTTTTAATCATTTATTTTAGCTGTTTATTTTTGAGACAGAGAGAGACACACAGAGAGAGACAGAGACAAAGACAGAAAGACAGAGAGAGACACAGAGAGAGGAGAACTGGAAGTTGTATTGACAAAGATGCAATTAGACAGGGAGAAGAAACTGGGAGAGGGTAACAATATGATCAAAATACACTATATGCAGAAATGTTTAAAAAGGCAATAAGACAGCAACAATTTCCTCCTTCAAAGACGATCAGCATGTACTGTCATTTTCCTAGTAAGAGGACTATATACTAGGTTATATTATATAACCTAGTAAATATGACTTAAACTTGAAACATTCCTTGTTCTTTTTCTTTCTGTGTGTGGTGAGTTGTTCCTTGATTCCTGACTAACCAACGCCATGAGATACATGATCATTGTTCTGAGTTTGGGTGACATGCAATAGAAAAAGAGTTATGTTGAGAGAAGATTACCTCTCTAATCTCACAATCCTTTCTACTTTCTATACCTACTTTGATTATAGGTCTCTGTTGTACCTGGATTTCACGATTCTTTAGACTTTTCTTTTCTTCCCTTGGTTGTTACAGCACACATTGCAGCCTAGAGCAAAAGTCAAGAGGAGAGCAATGTCCTGTATAGCAAGCTGGGGTTGTTCAACACACCACATTGAACAAAGGTTTCATTCACCAACAAAAAAAAGCAAACTTCAGACCAATTTCACTTATGAATATCAATGCAAAACTACTGAATAAAATTCTCACAAACTGAATCAAAGAATACTTCAAAACCATCATTCACCATGATCAAGTAGGCTTCATTCCAGGAATGCAAGGTTGGTTCAATATATGAAAATCCATTAACATAATCCACTATATTATCAAACTCAAAAAAAAAATCACATGATTATCTCATTAGATGCTGAAAAGCATTTGACAAAATACAACACCCCTTCATGTTAAAAGTATTGGAGAGATCAGGAATTCAAGGCCCTAACATAATAAAAAGAATAATACAGCAAACCAGCAGCCAATATCAAATTAAATGGAGAAAACACACTTCTTAAATTCACAAGGAAACACTAAGACCCTAAATAATCACAGTGACTGTGAGAAAAGTCACATAACTAGGAATATAAGGATTGCAGAAACTCTACTTACTTAATGTCTTTAAAAAGGCAGGGGTGGAACAAAAAGTTGGGTGGGTAGCAAGTGGAATAGATTTGGGAGGAATTGGAGAGGGGTATGAGTGTGATTAAAATGCACTGTTTGACATTATCAAACAATAGTAAAAAAAGTGAGATAGAAAAAATACATAATGACAGTTTGTTCCATCATTTGTAATGTTAAGTTTTATTGCTAGGTTAATCTAGTGTCTTATAAATTTCTTCATTATATACAAATGATGGTACTAATAAATAATCCTAATATGATAACAAAAGCATCAATTGATAAAATGCATGGAATAATTTATAGAATTTTGACATGTATGCAATGATTGATGAGCCCTTCTTTTTGTTCTCCTCCCTCTCCCTCTCCATCCCCTCCCCCTCTCTTCCCCCTCCCCCTCCCCTCCCCCTCCCCTCTCTCCCCCCTCCCCCTCCCCCTCCCCTTCTCCTCCCCCCTCCCCCTACCCCTCCCCTTCTCCTCCCCCCTCCCCCTCCCCCTCCCTCCATCCCCACTCCTTTCCCTCTGTCCCTCCCTGCCCCCTGGTGGACACGCATACACTCTCTCTTTAATGTATATGTACACCAAATGCATGCAAATGACCATACCCCCTAGAGGATGGAGTCAGAGATGGCTATGAGCTGCCAATGTGGGTCATGAAAACTAACCCTGGTCCTCTCAAGGAAAGCAGCACTTGCAACCTTTAATGAGCCTCTCCAGTATCTATGCTATTTTAATTAGGTGATCTCTTAATGTGTTTTCAGAGCATGTTTCTCACAGTGAAAATTAGACTGTGATTTTATTTTCAAAATTTTAAAGACCAATAACTGTAGCATTCAATCACCACTTCTGTTTCTTCAGCTGTTGCTATGTTAAGTTTTATTGCTTGATTTACTTGATTCTTAGGCACACATTTATTAATTTTTCATACAGCCAAAGAAGTCCTTGAGCTTAAAGCTTATCACCATCCTGTAACTGATGTTACATGGTGGCTACTAAAAGTCGTAGTCTTTGTGTTTGGTGACTTATGTGTTTATAGAAAGTTCTCTCATGTAGTCCCTACATCTCTGTGGCTACCTTCAACATCACACCCTGGACTAAACAGGTAATTTATCTTTGAATGTGTCAGAACATCTCATGCTTTGATTACAACCACCTCTCCTTCCATCTTACTTATTCAACTCACCCACTCTGGGATTGGTTCATCACTCTCAACCACTCTGATTTATTTGAGTTCTTGGCATTCTTTCAATTTATTCATTTTCCATAGTTGACTGATGTGATGTCTTAGGCTGGTAGTTTGAAGACATTCTTGGCCATGCTGATAACATTCTTCTTCCATCAGTTTTTAATTTAGTCTGTTTAGAGAAGTTATTATTGTAAAACAAACCAGTCACATTTTCACATCCCAGCAGTCCTATTCTTCTGAAGAAATTCTGAGAGATGGAGTGGTTTTATGGTGAGTACTTAAACATGGACTTTGCCTATAACCTGTAACAATGAACACATGGCTACATGGCTCTTGTTTCTTCAGCAAACCCTTCATACTCTCTTTTCTCATACTTAGTATCTTACTTTTTGAAAATTATACATCATTAAGAAATCAAAAGATGAAAAGTAGTTGCCTTCTTCATCCCTCATGTCAATCTTCACCAATATCTCATACTCTCACACTGTTCTGTCAGGGTAAATGAGTAATCTTGGGCCCTGTTTTCCATTCCAAAGAATGGTCACAGTCCCCTTCCCAGCCTTTGCAAGGTCATTATATTACTGACTCATTTTATCTCATGGATATTGAAGATTCTCATTTTTAAAAACCCTTCCCCCAAATTGCTACATCATTTTCATTTAAGACAAATTCAGCTCTTCTTGATTCCATTTCTCTGTTTTGTTTTCACTCATAGAAGACCGGATTTTCCAAATATAGGTCTAACAATACCTCCTACCCACACTCATTTCTTACAATCTGATCTTGAATTTTGCTTTCCCACCATTCTTATAACCTCCTTATGATTTTCATGGAGGGAAATATTAGGAACCTAAGGCCAGATGTAGCTGTGCTTTTTGCTACTGAGTTGCTGTCTTCAGGACTTGTCAGTTAGCATAGCATGAATGTATGCACATGTAAACTCGTGTAGACATGCCACTTGTTTTGATTTTTACATACTGTTACATGGTTGAAAGAAGCAGTTATGATTCTTTTCTTAAGTATCATGGACACAACTCAAAGTATTTTTGAACAGTCTCTGAAATTAAGTCATTCTGAAATTAAGGGCAAACCTCTTAACCTGTAGAATCTCCTTTCTTTCTTTCTTTCTTTCTTTCTTTCTTTCTTTCTTTCTTTCTTTATTTATTTATTTGGTGAAGCTCTGGTAGAGAAATTTCAACTGCAGAAAGGAATTCATAGTAACTTGTTGTGGCCTGAGCTGCCCCACGTTGGGCACCAAAAATGTTGAGGGCCTCTCTGTCAATGTTGGAACCCATACTGCCAAAGCCTTGGGGGCTAAATTGTTAGAGGCCGCACTGCCCCAAGCTGCTCTGGTCCGTGGGTCAGGGTTCAGCAAGAGAGAGAGTGAGGATGGATGAATGGAGACCAGACAGAATGTGATTCAAATCTCTTTTATACTTCAGTCTCTCTTCTTCTCTCCAAGTCCCTAGTTCTAAGTCCCTAGTTCCTAACACCTAATCCTAGTTCCAGTTGCTAGTCTCTTTCCCAGTTCCAAGTGCTAAGTGTCTAATACCTAATAATCCTAATTTCTTCTGAGTTCTCTAGTCCAAGTGTCTTCTTCCTCAATGCCTAATTCCTACTCCAAGTTGTACTATCTAACCTAATTTCTAGTTCCAAGTTGTACTGAACTCTTCTGTCTGCCTCTTGCCTTTTATATGTCTCACTTCTAAGCCACACCTCTAAGTCACGCCTTTAAGTCATGCCCTTAGGCCTTGTCTCTAAATCTGATCTCTATGTCATGTCCTTAAGGAAAGATCCTGGGTATCTAAAGCAAGATGTTATCAGAGTGTGCTCAGCTGTTGTAGGCTAATGTAATCAAATCTCTTATCAGGGTATAAGGCTTAAGATGGCTGCAAGGATGATAGCTGCCTTCTGTCGGCTCCCCACAGTAACTCTTGTCACAACCTCTTACTGTGTCTGTGACTTGGCTTTATGCAGATATGCAATTATCACAGAATGACCTGGGACTCATTCTGCATGCTCACTTATTCTCTCCAACTATGTTCTGAACACAAGATGACAATGCTGTAGTTAATGTATTTATTAAGCCATCTCTATATAAAGAACATTTTATTTTTATTTTAATGTAATTATTTACAGCTGGCATTTTTACCAGAATGACCCCACACACACCATTTATAAATACACATCTTCTTCCCACCCATTCTTGTTTCAGGAAGAAGACATTTTTGGTACTTTATTTGTAAAAATCTAGTTCACTGTGGTAGAAAGATTCCCAATTATTGAAAAATAAATAGGGGCTTAGTATATTTCTGACATCTTTTTGGAAACTATGTGTCATCATGGTGTCTCAGAAATATGACAGATTTTCCTCAGTGTGTTGGGCCATGCAAAGAGAAAGCAAGAAAGGATTTTCACATATTTTAAGGGAAATAGCTGCTGAGAAACTCCATGGTTCACTGCTTTAGGTAATTTGCACAGATGAATGCAACCTGTTTATAATAAACCTGTTTTTCTCTTCTGCCCTTGAAGCTAAGATCATTGTTTTCCTGGAGTGGAGTTTGTTTAGTTACAAGATTCTCTGCATGTAGAGTTTTTAAATCTCATCAAACATTCATCTAAAGCAATATACCCAATTCTGTGTTGGATTTGTTAAGAATTGAGTGGAAAACACTTAAGTCAGGCCTCCATAGAATCTCTACATTAGGAATGGAATTTCTATTGGCATCTAGATACTGCATCCTATCTGGAGTTTAATCTCAGCCATCAATTACTAAAAGATTTACAGTTTAAATATTTTAATATCAGGGCTTTCTTAGATCACATCCCCCCCGCCCCGAGCTATCACATTCTCTTTGATTTGGTCTTAGAATACAGTGGCATTGGATTCATAAGATGTGGTATGTCAGTTTAAGGGAAGCTGCCTTTATTTTGCTTTATTTTCTTTTTGGAAACCATAAGTTCTCAGCACATTAAATGCAACATCTTCACAGAAGCATCTGGGCTGTTTATAGGTGAATATTTTTCATTTCATTGTCTGATGAGAAAGCTGTTTATAGAGCAACTTATTATATAAACACCCTTTAGCATCTTTTAATAGAAATCAATAACAAAGCAAAAGAGAAGGCAGATGCAATTTAACTACACGACATACAAAAGATACCTAAGAATGTCGGATGTACTGTATTTGTCTTGCATACATGCCTGATGTGTATGGTTAATATTCATTGGCATCATTTACAAAGTGGAGTCTTTAATAAGAATATCTGAAAAATAACATTTTTAATTCATAAGACATCTTCAAATTTCTCATTATTTTCAAATGTGTTACCATCACTAACTTACGGAGGTATACTTTGGTAATCCTAAGTAGTCATATCCATAAACTGATTGATAGACAAGAAAAAGACTAATACTGAAAAGAATGCCATTCTCACAGTCTAGTTATGTGATGTGCCAGTCCAGACTGCTTTAGTCAGATGGTAGACAAGACAAAAATGGCAGTTGTAATCTTTGAACATCAACAGTGACCCCAAAAGACAGTCTTTCTTTCTTTCTTTCTTTCTTTCTTTCTTTCTTTCTTTCTTTCTTTCTTCCTTTCTTTCTTTCCTTCATTTATTTACAAACAGATGTCTAAATGAAAAAGGACAGTCTGAAATATACTTCAGAAAGACCTTGGTCAGAGCTGAAGAAAAAGACAGAACTGACAGGGACCTTTGTTCTCAAGATGTGCTATGGTAGTGACCAAATAAAGACTGTTTTCTTAAAAATGTATTTGTTTATTTATTATTTTTCTCTTAGTGATTCCTCTCTGACTAGAGTCTGTAGCCCATTTTCCACACACATGCAATCTACAAGGAATCCAAATTCAAAGCACTTAGAAAGAAGTGCTTTAAATTTAAGGACAAGGTCTTTGTATCTGGAAACAACATTATGCTTTCATAAATAACTCTGAAGTCACTGCCTTTGCACACTTCCATGGTTTGCAAAAGACAAACACTTGATTTGTGTTTTGATGTTAAGGGCAAGTTCTGTCACAAAGCTGTTCACTTACTGCAGGAAAAATTGACTGATAGCCTCCTACTTTTTTCTGTCATATTTTTCTTTTGCATCTAATGTCCATTCCCTGGCTTACTTCAATTGCTTCAATCTTTATATCACAAATATCCTAACTATAGAAGATCAAGCTGGTTTTGTTTCCATTCTAGTACATTCTGATTTTCTTCCTATAACTTATATTTATGTTTGTGATTTTACTAAGATGTTGAAAAGAAAAAAAAATCCTACAGTATGATTTAAATTTTACAAAAGCCATAGTGTGATGGTCCATTATAATATAATTTTGTTCTTTGCTTCCAAGCATTAGAGTGGACTCTTTTTTTCCCTCATCCTTTCACTCTTTCTTTTGAAGTAGTTGTCTATTCATGATCAAGTAGGTGTTAAGGATCCAAGACTGTGCTGGTTCATACCTGCAATCCTGGCATTCAAGACGTGAAGATGTGAGTTTGATTCCAGCTTGGGGTAAAAGAAAATTTCCAGATCACCTTGAAACACTGTGAGAAAGAGACTCTTCATCAAGCAAGACAGGGTGGAACAAAGTAAATAGGGTAAAGAGAAAAAAGAAAGCAGGGCTGGTCTTCTTTTCTTTTTAATTTCATAAATTTATTGAGAGATAATATACATGCGCCTTATGACTTAGCCTTTAAATTATGTGTGTTAGTTCATTAGCTTTTTTATATGCCAGAAATGCAAGCAAATACACATACAATTTTTTATGTAACATGTTCTGAAAGAGAGCTGAGTGGTTTATCGGTTACTATTCTCCCTCATGCTTCAACCGTGGGCAAACCATCATCCTCCTTGTGTTTCTTCTTTGCATTTGACTGTATCTAGGTGTTTCATGCAACTGGAATCACTTATGATGTGTTCTTTTGTCTTTGACTTCTTCCATGTACCAATTGTTCAACTTTAATTCACGTTAAAAGAGGCGTGAAGACTGAATTTATTTTTAATGTTGACTAATGTTTTCCTGTATAGATGTACTGTGTTTTGCTGAGACCTGATTTGGGTTATTTTTATCTTTTGGCTATTGTGATGAATACTGCTGTAGACATTCATGCATAATTTTTACTGTATTGATTTGCTAGGGATGGATAATAACGTATCATTTGGTGACTTGACCATGAGAAATATATTTTCCTACTGTTCTGCAGGCTTAATGCCTAAGATCAGGCTTCTGAAAGATTCTGTTTCTATGAAGGCTACGTGGGAATGAAGGGAGAAGGCTAGTCAAAGACAGAGTCCTCAGAGACTAAATAATAGAAAATAAATATTAGAGACTACAATATAAATGGGGCTACGTATAAATGACACAGTTTATTATAAATAAGACAACCAAGATTTTCTCAAAAACATTGTTTTGAGAAAATAAACACTCTGACAGGGACATTTAAGGGTTTATCACTGGATGCTATTCAACCTAATTTAAGCCAGCTTGTGTGATTGGACAATGATGCACTTACCATTGTCCTTTCAGTCTGGCTCTTTGCTTATTGAAAACCATTACAACCACCATGGAAGTAATGCCCCAGCCAAAATGTGTATAGACAATGTGTACTCTGGCAATCATCTGTCTTGCAGAAAGAAATTCAGTAGAGAGAACATTGTTTGCATGAAGTTAGAAGGCTACTAACTACACAAATTTGCATTCTAGCAAAGAATTTCTTAATTTACTTTTAAAGTTAATTTGTAGTTTTAATGAATATAGTTCACTTCATCACATTAAAGAATATTCATTTTTAACAAATTACTATTAATGAGACAGAGATATTCCATGAAAAGCTATAAGTGGACACCTTCCCTTTTGTTAGGTGTCTGAGAAAGGAGCTTAAATTTTTTTCTCAAGACAATACTTTATATATTGGAAACACGAATCAAGTTAAAGTCAACGAGCAATAAGCTAACGCTGTTATTTTAAACACAGGTTTTATTCCCAGCATGGTTCTGTTTCGTTTTTTCTTTCCATGTGAATCGACTCTACACTTTTCCTGTTGGTATATGTGGTCTAAGTCAATGAGATCTAGAAATCATATCCTAACTCTGTTTCATTGCCAAGCACTGGTAGAGATTCTTCATCCTTCCTTCCCTTCCCTTCTCTCCTCTTCTGTTACCCAAGTCCCTCTTGATCCTTTCTGTGGTACAGTCACCATCAGCTAACACAACTTTGCCTGTGTGTAGCACTCCATTGAGGTCATTCTCATAAATAACAATGCAAGATTATTGTCTGAAGAAGATCTCAAATACCCCTTCCTGGAATTCCAACAGAAAGAGCCCAGCAGACCCCTTCCCTCATTATTATCTAGGTAATCCCAGGCACAGTCCTCAGAATTTGCTAAGGCCCAGTGAGTCAGTCTCACATTATTTTTAAAAAACAGGTATTTTTTTCATACAATGTATTCAGACTAAGGTTCATCCTTCCCAACAGCTTCCAAATCTTTTTGCCCTCTCCACCCACCAGATTCTGAACCCTTCTTGCTCCCTGTCATCAGAAAACAAACAGGCATCTATAAAGGAAAATAAAAACCAAACAACAAACAAACATACCTATATAGGAAAAGAACAGGAAAAACAAAAAGCCAAAGAAAATGTACAAGAAACACATATAGATTACATAATACATACATACATACACAAACATATTGACACATATACACATACATGATACACAAACATACACACACATTGACACAGACACATGGCACAGGCATACACACACATTGACACACACACATGACATACAAACACACACACACATACACATTAGCACACAAAGAAATACCCTAAAAATAAAAAATCAGAAACCATAATATGTAAGCAAAAGACCTAAAAGGTAAAAAACATGCTAATACAAAGCATTATGAGCTGAAACAAAAAGGAAAGCAAAAACAAAAACCCCTTCAAAATTTCTATTATGAACCACTCTTTCCTTTCTCCTCCCTTCCGTTTTGTCTGTTCTGAGGTCCACTTCTGTCACCAGAGACATTGACTGTGTGAAAAGGAACTACTGACCATTTATACATTAGACACTGTATTCAAGGAGATAGATTTTAAGAGGAATTTTCTGAAGAAACTGGGTTGAAAGTATCTGCTAATCACCACCCATTTTGACTACACAACATAGAGAAATCAATACCCAGTCCCAGTGTCAGAATGTGAAGTGTACTCTGTTGGTTGGGGAAAAGACATCAATGGTTTGATCCAGTACTGGACTCTGTGTGTTATATTACCAACCTGCCAGGGAGACATAACCACTGGTGCCATCTTAGCATGACTGTTAGGGAATAGCTAAGCACTTTCTGTTTGGGTTTGAGGCCTGTTCATGGGAGTGAAGTTAATTTCTGCTTCTTTAATACTAGTCGAAAGCCCTGGCTGGAGAAGTCATAGGCCCTAAGCAGATAGTCATGTCAAAGTGCCTTCTAATATTTATGTTTATATATGTAGATGTGGGCTGTTCTCAACTTAGGTTAGAGAAGCTCCTTTGTAGAGTAGACAATAGATAATGGAAAGAATCATAGCTGTTCAAAGTGATGAAAATAAGAGACAAACATTCATCCCTAAATGGGACACCATATTACACCCTTCTATATACAACCACCACCACCACTACCACCACCACCACCACCATCACCACCACCATCACCATCACTATCACCACCACCATCAACACCACCACCAACACCACCACCACTACTACCACCACCACCAAAACCAAGGCACTGGGAACATTTCAAAAGAAGAGACGGAATGAATGATGGAAGTATGTGCTGTGAAGTGATGTCTTCTGAATGCTTGCCACCAACTCAAAGCTTCACAAAATTCTGACACCCTTCCTTATGATGGAATATAGAACTTCAGGTGATGCTTCAGCATACAGGAAAATAAGTCCAGCTGGGGTTTCCACAGGAGGGAACAGGTAGTTGAATCGGTCCAACAGGAGAAGCATCATGGGTGAAGAGGAATAGAACTGACCACCCTGTGTATAAGATTGGTTCACCTGTTGTACAGCACTTCGTAGAGGTCAGAATTGAACGTCAGGCTGTAACTGAACACCTGCAAATAGGAGATCTTAATGCAGAATTGCCTTTTGGAGGGATTCGACAGGTCCACCAGACCCTGCCAGTCTCACTGTATAGGATGGGTAGCTGAGCCCGACCATGTAGGGAGATATGGACAGTCTCGATAAAAGTTTTCCAACCATTTGGCCAACAAGAGGGTCCAATTGTAGCACTGGCTATTCTGCAGACAGATCTTTTCCCACAGTGGGTAGCCAAATTCCCCCAAAGGGCATGTTCCAGCCTCCTGCACGGTTCCCATGGAAAGGACTGATGAAGAACATAGGGTCCAGGCTACTGAGAATCCAGCAGATACACATGGACATGCCGATCATAGAGTGAATAAAGTCCACGCAGTTCTTGTTGTTCTGGAGAGTGAAGAACGTAAGCTTGTGCCAAGGGTCAAAAACCATACCCAGATGAATCTCATTGCTGATGAAGGTGGTGTGGACATAAAGTCGTGAATCCATTTTCTGCAACAGGTACTTCAGTTCCGAGTCCTGGAAGTCCAGGTTTGTCTCAAAGCTGATGAACTGCTCACTTCACTTAGAGTCCATGTTTTGCATTTCCCAGTGGCTCTACACAACTTGGAGCCCTTACTGCAGGAGGCACAGAGTAAAATGCTGGCCAGGCTGCTCATGGCACAGCTGTTGCTCCACCTGCACTGGCTGGTTTTGTGTGTCAACTTGACACAAGCTGGAGTTATCACAGAGAAAGGAGCCTCCCTTGAGGAAATGTCTCCATGAGATCCAGCTGTAAGGCATTTTCTCAGTTAGTGATCACTGTTGGGAGGGCCCATTGTAGGTGGTGCCATCCCTGGGCTGGTAGTCCTGGTTTTATAAGAAAGCAAGCTGAGATAATCAGGAGAAGCAATCTAGTAAGCTGCACCCCTCTATGTCTTCTGCATCAGCTCCTGCCTCCAGGTTCCTGTCCTGTGTGAATTCCAGTCCTGACTTTCTTTGGTGATGAACAGCAATACAGAAGTGTAAGCTGAATAAACCCTTTCTTCCCCAACTTGTTGTTTTGTGCAGGAATAGAAACCCTGACTATGATACCACCTATGATTCATAGGATATGGTTCTGGCACAGTGAGGTGCTACCATGGCACATACAACTCCTCTGGCTCTACAGGAAGGGTCCACAGAACCTATTCTCATTGCACAGATGACAAGTGACTGGACCATTACAAGCCAACTGCTGAATTGTCCAGTGAAAGAAAAATGTAAAATGTTAGCTACCATCAATAGGATTGTGAGGTGCATCAGACAACTGGCCATGCAAGTTGGAGCCTCCCAAAGAATGAAAAGTGGGGATTAGAACTATGGCTTTCGTAAAATGCTTGCCATGCAAATATGAGAACCTAAGTTTAATCCCAAGTATACATGTAAATATATATATATATATAAGTAGACGTACTTATATTCTTAGGTTTTGGAGGACAGAGTGTGGGGAGCCGACAGAAGGCAGCTATCATCCTTGCAGCCATCTTGAGCCATGTACCCTGACAAGAGACTTGTTTACAATAGCTTACAACAGCTGAACATACTCTGATAACATCTTGTTTTAGATACCCAGGATTTTCCTTGGGTGTGTAAGACTTAAAGATGTGATTTAGAGCAGAGACTTAAGGGCGTGACTTAAAGGTGTGATTTAGAGTTAAGACCTAAGGGCATGACTTAAAGGAGTGACTTAAAGGCGTGGCTTAGAAGTGAGACATATAAAAGGCAAGAGTCAGACAGAAGAAATTAGTAGGCACTTGAGACTTGAGACAGGCAACTAGAAATTAGACACTTGGAAAAGGCACTTGGAAAGGCACTAGTACTTGAGCCTTGGAAGAAGACTTGAAACTAGGAAAGAGACTAGCAATTTAGAACTAGGATTAGGACTTGAGACTTGGAGCTAGGAACTAGGGACATGAGACTTGAAACTAGGGACTTGGAGAGAAGAAGAGAGACTGAAGAATAAACAGGATTGAATCACACTCTGTCTGGTCTCCATTCTTCGTATCTATCCTCACTCTCTCTCTTGCTGAACCCTAACCCATGGACTGGAGCAGCTTGAGTCAGTATGGGATCTAACACTTAGCCCCCAAGGATTTTGGCAGTGTGGGTTCCAACATTGATAGAGTGGTCCCCAACATTTTGGTCCCCAAACATGTGGCAGAGTGGTTCTCAACAACAGAGATAGGAGGATCCCTGAAACTAGCTAGCTAGCAAGCCAGCCTAGCCTCATTGAAGAACCCTAAGAATAAGCAGATTAAATATAAGAGAATGCAGAGTGACTATGTATTAATAACTACACTGTCATTCTGTGTTATGTCTTATGGCTGTGGTATCACTTTGTACTTTATACATCTAACATTCTTTGTGAACATGTATGCAAAGGAGTCATTGGGCTAATTATTAGGATATTCATCCACCTCTATCTATTCCATTATACAATAGGCACTGAGAAGTTTAAGGAATAAAGTTTCTAAACTCAAATACACTTTCTGGATGAGAGCAAATCATGAAAAGTCTCACACGGCAAGATTTGTGGATCTTTATGTTTTCTTACTTCTTTTTTATTGTATTTTTTATGTCAACAACAGAGGAGTCCACACCTTCTACTGATGAAGTTATGGCATGCCCAACCCTGTCAACAAGAATAAGCTTCATTGCATCATATTCTAGAACTCATGTAGGACTTCTATATGGATCATCTGATGTGACTCTCACAGTGGCTTTTCATAATATGCAATAAAAACATACGATCCTCAAAAAATACTACAACAAAAAAGCAATTAGGTCCATCATATCTGAAGAATGCAAAAGAAAACTTAATGACTGTATCAGCAATCTATATTGAAATGAGAACAGTGAGGAAAGGTCTGCTTTGCCCATGGGCTCAGGGGGCATGGTACAATGCAAGTGGACAATTGAGAGACAGAACAGAAATGCCCCCAATTCTTAAATAAAGTTTTGTTCTTTCTCTTATTTTTAATTAATTTTCTGTTCTTTCTATTTAAAGCTTCTGGAATCAGATTAATCCTTAGAATTTTCCCTATGCATCATGCTGGAGAGACTTCAAAGTGATGCCTGGAGGTGTTGATAGAGAGAGAACAGGAATGTTTAATGGAGGGTGGAGAGAAAGAGTGCATTTACTTTACTGGAATATTGAATTTCCAGCACAAAATCAGCACCAATATAGAGTGCAACCTTTGTTTGGGTGATTGTATTCCTTGGCTTCTATTCAAAAAATGAAACTAATCCATCAGTGTTCTGATGTTTAGACCATTAAGAAGGCATTTCTTAATTCCTTCTTTGCCAGGTTTCTTTTCTGTTTCTGGAGTATATAATTTAGGAGTCACTGGACTATTAACGTTTCAGCATTTTGTGTCAGAAGTAAGTATCTATGGAGTGATTAATGAGTGGATTGAGTGGGATTAAATTCCGGTGTAGAGCTAGCAGGTAGCAAGCCTGGTTGTGAAGGCAAACATCTGATTTCCAGTGTGATGCCAGGCAGTGCCAAAGCTGGTTCTCCAGCCAAGCATCTGATTGCTAAGCAAATTCCCTCGATCTGCAAGCAGAGAGCACAAGCTTTTTTGGCTTTTCTACATCCCAAGTAATTTTAACACCTGTGGGTACTTTACAAGACAAGCCTGGAAACAAGATAAGGAAAGAAAATAGAATGGCAATAGTCCCCTTTTTCTGGAAATAGAGATGATTCTTGGCAGTCCACTATCCACAAATTGTGGCATTTGTTGACAATGAACATTAAAGCCCGTGAGATAAAAATAGCCATGCTTTAAGAAACTCCCATTTGATTGGCTCTAGATTGTAGGTCCTCGGAAAATGAAATAGGAAAACTGAATTTCTCAAAAATGTGGCGAAGTGTCAAAATTTAGGTCATCCACAAAAGCTAACATTTGTGTGCGTGAGAGAAGGAAAAGTACCATGCTTTTGCCTGACAATACTTGTTTGGAGTTTGCGTATGGCATCTTCAGGATCACAGAGTTTTGTAGAGCTAGAGGCTTCATCTGTGTAGTTCAGTATTGTCCTGTCCTTGACCATAACTCAGTTTGTCTAGTGCCTTAGAGGATGCTGGATAAGGAATGTGTGCTGCCACCGACCCACAGCAACTGTCTGCCAGATTCATTAGGACATGTGAGATGGCTGAGTTTGGGAGAAGGGAGAAGAACCATTCCTAAAAAAATCTCCTTGAGGTGGAGTCCTCATGGTAAATCCGTTACAGGAAATACATTCCAAAATGCTCTTAGCCTCCACGAGTTCAGTCGTTATGTCTTTACTTGACTTTCTCAGAAGGAAGCTTGTGTATTATATTAAATCTGTGTCTCCATCAGTTATAACACAGAGCTTCTTTCTGCTCAGAGTACAAAACAGTGCTTCCAGCTAAATTGCACAGAAGTGTTCTTACATTGAGGCTGAAACCTGAAACGTGTCTAAGCATCTTTGCGTAACAGTCACATTCTCTCAGGACATTGGATGCCTTTCTAGTCTGTGTGGAGATACTGCCTCTGTTCAGCTATGTAGCACCAACACCAGTGAAAAATTTAGCATTTTAAAAGAATATTTTTTGACAATTTTAATAATGCATGTAATGGCTTTTGTCTGTTTTCACCTTTTTACCTTATCTAGTCTCTCTTTCTCTACATGGAAATCCTTCTTCCCAAACAGGTTTCATTGTATATTCATGACTCTATTTTCTCTCTCTCTCTCTCTCTCTTCTCTCTCTCTCTCCTTCTCTCTCTCTCTCTCTCTCTCTCCTTAGTCTCTCCCCCCTCCTCTCCCTCCCTTTTTATGGAAGCACTGAGTATAAAGAGGGTTGTGTGGGTGAGCATAGCTAGGAGGTATTTACTGGATCATGGTAACTTGTCAATGTTCACAACACAGATGAAAATGACACTCCCTCTTTTGTAATCATTAACCTCCATTAGTCCCTCATGGAAAGATAGGACCACGGGAGACCCTCCACACACACAGTGTATCATTATCAGGCTTATTTCTCACACAGGGCTTCAGGTAACTGCATCTGCTGTGAGTTCACCAGTGAAATGACTGTCGCATGCTAAAGCCAGGCACTCCTCCCAAGGCCTTGGCGCTTATGGTTTTTTTTCTGTGCCTCTTCTTTAATGTTCCCGAGCCTCTGTGCAGCTGATAGACATTTCATCTGGAGCTAAGCATTCATTTATGAGTGTTTCAGTAACTGCTACCCACTGACAGAGACATTTATCTTCCTGTTGGTTTCACACTTTCTCAGACTTCATAAATTTGTTTTTATTTCCATTTTAAAATTTTTCATTGTTTTTAATTTTGTGTGTCTGTGGGTGGGTATGGACACATGAGAGAAATTGATCACTGAGGCCATAGACATTGAATTCTCCTACAGCTGCAATTACAAACAGTTACAAATTGCCAAGTATGGGGACTGGGAACTAAATTTGAGTCCTCTGCAAAAACAAGGTGTTGTTCTTAAACACTAGCCCTCTTTCCAGGCCTTATTTTTAAGTTTTATTTTTTCAAGAACAAAATGATACTTTTTGTTCAGTCTCTCAAAGGCCAATGTCACTGAATTTATTTATATTTTTCTGCCTAAATGGTGATTTATGTTTAAAAAAAAAACATAAAATTCTAATGTCACATTTCAGAGCACTTGTGGTTTTAACAAAAAGGACTGTTATGCAATTACATTGACAAGTGAACTACAATAAGCAAGTTCAAGCATTCACAGGTAATAATGGTCATGACAAGGCACTCCTGCATGGCAAGCAGTCCTGTAGAATAACCCAGGATATATTGATTCTAGATAGCAACAAAGTTCAAATCTATTAAAGGTCGATTTAGAATTTGTGTTGAATATGAAGTGGAACAAGTATAAGCCTAATACTTCCATTACTTGGACTTACTTTGTGTCTAACCAACATTTACACAGCTTAGGAAATGTTTCATATCCTATATTTTATAAAGCACTGTAGACAATGTTTTTGCCCCTCCTAGATTAATATGTTTAATGACCCCCATCATTTTGCTTTTCTAACTTCCAGTTCACCAGGAGGTTGTTTGAAATAGAGTTTTCAAGTTAAAATTAAGCTGTGAATCTCCCTCGTATCATAAGGGATGTTTGGACACAGATATGACATGGATTTATAGCAGAAGATAATGTGAAGAGCCAGTGAGGGATGGTGGGTATCCACAAGCCAAAGGTGAAATGGCTGGAGCAAATTCTGCATTCAGAACTCCCAGAAGGAGGTACCCATACCCACTTTTCAGTTTCTGACGTCAAGACTCTATGTCTCTGAGACAGCTCACTGTTAAGATTGCTTAAATTTCTGGTGCTTTACTATGGCACCTATAGAAAGAAAATACTATCTTCAAAGCATCTTATTTGATGTTTAAGCACTTCATATATACTGTGCTATGGCTATGTTGTTAGATCAGCAGCATAGCATAGCTTCTGCACAGACTCTCTGTATTGATCCAGCCAGTTAACTAGTGCTAGATTTACATCTCAGCCCTTAGTTTCTGCATCTTTTCTCCTAACAGAAGAAACAGCAAAGAATAGTATGATTGTTTACAAACACAAAACTTCCTCTCAAAAGACAAAATAAAGTTGTATTTCAAAAATATCCAGACATCTCTCTATTCTGGTTAACTGCAAAAAAGTCCTTTAGTTAGATTGAACAGAGCATTAATTTAATATATATCCCCATTGAAAGCGTTAACAATTACTTTTGTGTCAAGAGCATCAAGTTAAAAGTCTTCACAGGTTTGTCATCTAATAGGAATGAGCTATGCATGGTGGTTATTCTTACTCTTCTTACTTTCTAAATTCTATCTCCAGTGTTAATGGTGACTGAGACTGCACAGGAGGCGGGGCTCTGAACTATGGATGTGAGTGTGGAATAGTTTGCCCTGAGATTAAAGCATTCCATCCCATGTAGAAACTCTTTAATTAGGAAGTTAAAGAACTCCAAACAGTTTCAGGAAGTTCCTGAAACTGATCAGAATAAGGAATAAATTCTGAGAGTTTTTTTCAGACAAGGCCAAACTAAAGGAAGACTTTGAAGAGCACACCAGCTGCCTGGAAGAAGCAGAAACTGCAAAGCTGCCTGGAAGAGGTTTAGAAAAGTAACTTGGAAGGGCCTTTTTGAAACTCTTGAAATGCCTTCAGGCTGTGAAGTATGCTCCTAGTTTCCCAGGCTTTTGTGAGCTGTCACCCATGCTTGGAGATGTTGCTGTCTGTGGGTCATGTCTGTTCCTGTAACTAACCTCTGACTCTTATCACTGTCAAAAACACAATGAAATTCATTGCTTTGCAATGTTGGACTTTGATGGTATCTATTCTCTGATCTGTCATGGGCTCCCTATTTGGGGTGAGTAGATATGTGTGTTGGGTCTCCCTAGGAAAGTATTGTCACACATTGGGTTTTGATTATCTCTTATACATTGTAGTTCAGTGCTCTCAGTTTATGCAATGATACTCACTATTCACCTGCATATTTACAGCTTCACACCAGGAAGATACAAGTCATTTTCTTTATAGTTTCAATTCAAGCCCTGGAAAATTCAAAACTTTGTTTTAAATTTAAATCTTTGGATATAGAGAGATTGCCTCAGTAGTTGGAGCACTTGTTGTACAAGCATGATTAGGGATGGGTGCTCACATGCCAACACACATGATAAGCTTGTCATGATCCCTAGGCATGCATGTAACTGCAGCACTGAAGTGGGTGGAGACAAGTGGATGGCTGAGGCTCCCTGAATGAGCAGTTTGGTCAGGTTTTCCTTGTTTCTTCTCTGAGAACAATTTGACAAGTGATCTTAAGTGTGGACATTTGACACAAGATTGGATTTTTAGTACTTAAAGACCTGGACATGTGAGCCTTCCTTATTTTCACTCTCTTCTGCTGTTATTGGTGTTCTATGTGGGACCCTGCATCCACCATCTCGAGATGTATGACTAAGTTTCAATTTAGAGGGAACTGCACTGAATAGCAAGAAACCATCTTTTTTATTTTCTTTCACTGCAGAGGACAAACAGAGGAATCTTGCTCCCAGCATGGATGGTATACGCTTGAGAGTCCTTGCAGACAGCAGCAACAGGCTCCACTGGAGCAGTGGTGGTGTGACTTGAGCATTCAGCAAGCTGTGTAGCACTGGAATGGTGTATAATCTTAGAAGGCCCATGTGCCTTCTCTTATTTTTAATAGACTTTTCTTCTCCTTATACTAGTGACAGGTAAAGACAGTGTGCATCTCTAAGAAGCCTTTCTGACATGGCAATCTGACTTCCTTCTCATTGACTGGTCTCCAGCTGCTTTTCCTGTGTTCATGGATGCTAGCAAGAACTCTCCATCAGGAGGCAACCCAGGCCACCTTTTGTCACTGAGTGAGCCAACCTGTATTTTTCTGGTGAACTTTCCACAATGGGAAAAATAGCCAGTGTCAAAAAAAAGTCATTTCAGGAGTCAATTGAGAGAAAGTCTAGTGTTTGGGGTTCTCTTGTACCTACCATCTTATTGCAAAAACTGCTGCAGAAGTAAATCTAAAGAAAACCCTGCTAAAATGCACATACCTTCCATACCCCTTGGGAGACTGAAGGCCAGATAAAAATGGAAAGAAAAAGAAAGTTAGATTAGGCAAGAGTAGAAGTGGGATAAGGATATAAAACCAAGCAGCAGGAAGGAAGAAGGTAAAACAGAACACTGGGATAGTGTGAGACTTTCAAGCTGGACAGATTCTGCAGCTTCAATTCACTCCATGTGCCACCTTGACTGAACCAGTACCACTCAAACATGCTTCCTTTCGATTAATTACAGTTCTCCTTAGATGGCTCCTCTACAAAGGTTGGGTCAAGCACAGGGAAGCCACCCCATCCTTAACAACTCCTGGCACAACAGGCCTAGAATCTTAAGATTCTCTTTGCCTGGCTTAACATTCCCTCTCTCACACCCACAACCTTTAGATTGTGCCCCACTTCCCTTCCTCATCCTGTCACTGGCCTTTTCATGATTGACAGTCTACCTGTAATCTTCATCCTGTTTCCATAGGCATTTGCATGAATAATAATGGTTCACATGCTCCCTGTAAGCATCCTGGTGTTTGGTTCCACAAAGATGCAACCTCCAGAGGGGATAGACTTTCCTACTTTATCTACTTTCTCCAGTTACATTGGAGGGGCACACTCAGCTCTCTTTAACAATTCTGTTTCCACTAAGCATGATATGAAATAGAATCTAGAAGCTTCAATGGCTTCTTGAATTCATGGACTCAAGCGTGTTCTTTCCATTCCTCTTAGAAGGTTACAGTGTGATGCTTATCACCTTTAAGTCATCTCTGTATGATTTTTCTCATACCTGCTCTTGAGTTTTGAGGCGCTTCCTCATTGACATAAATGTATATTAGTGTGCATTGCTTGACCATATGGGTATTTGACTGTATAGACTGTGCAGAGGCTGAAGTGGCTAGTTAATGTATAAAGTAAGTGGCCCTGCCAGGGCAAGTGCACTCTAAAACATCTCTTCTCTGGTATATTTCTCATTTGATGTCCATGGCAGGTACATTGCTAAAGGACAAGATCTTATTCATAGTTTTTAGCGGAATCAACGTTTTTCTCCTCAAGACATCGCAACCAAATACAATTATTATTAAAGAGATTACTGGGGTTCAATGGCATTTGCTCTCTATACTGTCTACTTGACACAAGCAAGAGTCATTTTAGAAGAGGAATTCTCAATAAAAAAAAAAATGCTTTTATCAGAATGACCTGTAGGTAAGTCTTTGGTGTATATTCTTGACCAATTATTGATGTGGGTGGGCCCATCCTAGAGAGAGTGGCACCAACCCTGGGTGGGTGGTCCTGGGGTGTAAAAAAGCACGATGAGAAACCCATCTAGTGAAAGCTAGTAAATACACACCTGTCCTCCAGGATCTTACCTTGAATTCCTTCCCTGACTTCCCTGGATAATGGATTAAAACCTAAGATACAATAAACCCTTTCCTCATCATGATGATTTTGGTCTCATATTTTATCACAGCAATAGAACCACTAGGACCTGCTCCATTTAGCCATGTCAATGTTCACAGAAGTTACTTATACCTGACAGCAGCACCTACTATTACAGAAACTCACTGCTGGTCAGTAAAGACTGGTAGTGAGTGTCCCCAAAACCAGAATGACATGCTTATCTCTTGGCTGTCATTCCACAGTGTCCTGTACTTGATATCACAATTCTATTTTTATTAAAATTTAAAATATAATTATATCACTTGTACCACATCTGTTTTCCTTCCAACCTCTCCCAACCCTTCTCACCTATCCCTTCAGTCCCTCTCAAATGGATGACTTAGTTTTGATGATTATAGTATCATTTGTGTCAGGCTGACCAATTAGTGGGTTCAACCCTGGGAAATGCTAATTCTCTCTTCTCAGACATCATTGGTTTCCTGTAATTCTTTGTCTAGAGGTTGGACCCAGTGAGCTTTTCTCTTTACACATTAGCAAATCTATTGGTATTATCATTTTTCAGGTTTGTTCAGGTAGCCATATTTTCGAAGTAGCATATTTATATCTTACCTGTTGTCTCTAGGAGACAAAACATCACAGCAGGGGGCTTAATTCCCTGACTCTTAAAATCTTTTTTACCTCTGCTTTGCTCAGTAGTATTAGGTGCAGTTGTATTCTACTTATATCTGTTAGTGGATGGGTTCCCCATGATCTGTTGATTTCTGCATTAGGATTTGTGGTTTTCTGTATAACAAGTCTCCATTTACTGCAAAAGAAGCTTCTTATATAAGGGATGGACCTCCTATTTGTAGATATAAGGATACAATTTAGAATAAAATTAGGTATTATGCTCTTCTATTAAAGTGCTAGTAACATATTTTCTTCAAAGATCCATAACACAATTAGCGTCAGAGAGGTGGCTAGATTTCTAGTACCAGCACAATTTCCTTTCTTTTTAATGAGCCTTAAGTCAAATTAGACAGCTGTTGGTTACCATCAAAATATGGGTGCCACTATTGTGTTCTCAAAGCTATCTTTCCATGCTGGTCATTGTTATATCGCATGGTATCATGTAGTCCATATAGGTGTCACAGCTGGATAGAAGTATTGATCGGTTCCTTTTCTTGGTAGTATTGCATGGCACAATAAGACACTATGAAAACCAGACCCCAAGAAGAAGGCTATCAGGTCAGATATTGCTTGAATCTTCTAAGTCCTGTGTGAATAGTGGTTTTCTATCCCTGGAAATGGAATTTTCATAAGATTATCTATGCTTCTTGTGAGAACATTGTAGCCTAAGTGCATAGCTTCCTTTAATCTCTCTCTCTCTCTCTCTCTCTCTCGTCTCTCCTCTCTCTCTCTCTCTCTCTCTCTCCTCTCTCTCTCTCTCTCCTCCATACATACTTGTATGCACACACATGTTTGTGTATAATCTTAGGTAAGTTGTAAAACAATGAGTCCTTGAGGCATTATTAGTCATCCTTTATATTATTTTCCTTTCCTTCTCCCTGTCCTTTAGTATTGACTTTTCTCTCCCAAACAAATATTTTTGGCTATTCCCTTATTTCTTCTGACATACTATTGTCATTGCTTGATCACATTTTACAATGCTATAAAAATGTTCAATATTGATAATGCTGCCTTTCCACAATTTTATAGTGCTGAGTCTATGGCCATGCAAAGGATGGAGTGATGTGGCTCCTGCCTCTGACACCAAGCCAGGAAGGCATGAGCATCCACGACGGTTGATGGATGCTGTGGGCTTAAAGCCTGTTTGTATAATATTGTACATATTTTTATGTTCTTACTTTGAGGCATGTTTTTTTTCTGCCAAGGTTAACAATTTCATGATAATCAGAGACAACACAAGTCTGTGAAGTGAGGATAGGTCTAATGTCTCAGAAAAATGGTAGAACACTAGCACATTCAGGACAGGCTTTAAGGCTGTGGAAAAGAACTTAAAACATGAGTTCAAAAATATATAATTTCTCAACTATGCAAAATACAAGGATGCAGTAGGAATTATATGAAGGGTTTCATTTCATTGAATTTAAAAAAAACAAAGGCAGCTGCACTATCAAACTGCTTGTCAGGAAAATATTAAGGAGATAAAGAGTTTTAGGGAATGGTGATTTCAGAGCAAGATCTCCACCCAGTTATCTTATTGTCTGTGCTTACAAAGGCAGGCAGATTGGGTGGTGGTGGTGCATGCCTTTAATCCCAGCCCTTGGGAGGCAGAGGCAGGAGGATTTCTGAGTTCGAGGCCAGCCTGGTCTACAGAGTGAGTTCCAGGACAGCAAGGGTTACACAGAAAAACCCTGTCTCGAAAAAAAAAAAAAAAACCAACCAAAAAACAAAACAAAACAAAACAAAAAAACAAAAACAAAACAACAACAACAACAAAAAAAAAACAAAGGCAGGCAGATCTCTGAATTCATTTGCAACATTAGAAAGAAAGAAAAAAGAATACACCTGCTGGTCTTTTTCTAAGAATCTGGGGGCTGGTGTCTAGGGGTGCTTATTTGTGAAATAATCAAATGGGAAACTAGGGTGAATAAATTGATATGTAAATAAAAGACTGGACTTTTTGTATGCAAGAAATGAGTTAGTCAGAGATTTTAGAATTTTTTTTTTTCTTTTCTAACAAATGTCAGCTTCATCGAGCAGAAGACTATCTGGAAAGCTGTCTCGAGCAGAGTACAGTCTGTCAGCTTGTACTCCACAATTAGAAGTTTCTCTGGTTTCAAATACCGCTGTTCTCAGCAACCCCTCTCCAAGCTGAGGCTGGTCCTTGGCATTGGAGGGATACAGTGGTTTTGAAATAACCACATAGGCGGATATTTAAAACATCATATGTTGATGTATGCTGTATATGTTTTTTACTCTAATACTAAGATACTAATTATGGATAGTAAGATGTTAATAATTTCTAATAAAGTCAACAGTAAAGTTATGGGAATGTGGTCTCTGAATCTCTGTCATGATGTCTTCATATATTATACTTCACCTTTTTCTTATAAATGGGCAAATGAAACTATGATGATGGTTAGTCAAGGGGGTTGGTTGGAAACAGCCAGGTTTTAATCTCTTGGAGGAGAGGAGTGTAGAATTTAAAATCAGTTCATCAACTCACACTTAACTCATATAACCAGCGCTTACCTCCCTAGCTCTCCAGACACAGAGCAAGAACTTGAGTTCATGCTCTTGAGCAATTGTCCTCCATCCGGAAACAAACAGCTCACTCTGAAAGGGCCAGAAATTCACATAGCTGAGCACATTCACAAGAGTATATAATAGAAGTGCTGCAGAAATCAACCCAGCAAGTCTCTGTGAGCATGTAGCTTTGCTCTGTGCCATGATTTCTTCCAATTACTCACCTTGAGGCATGCTGAAATAAATGCCTACACATGGGTGGAGAGTTAGATCTGTGTCTGCTCTTACACCATGAAATCATGAGAGTCATATCTGTTATGTTCCTATGGTACTAGGGATGGAATGCAAGGTCTTATGTACGCTCAGCATGTGCTGTGCTGCAGATTGCATGTCTAGCCTACATGTCTTAAACATAAAAAGACCACACAGAGTTTCCATCTTAACAGAAAACATTGTATTTAATGGACTTATATGTATATGTTTTTATATACTGAGGGATGAGAACACTTATGAAATAAGATATGAGATTTTTTATTATTTATAAAGTACATTTTTTAACTGAATTAGAGTTTAGCAACCAAATACAATCTTATACAATCTTTTAAAAAATTATACAGTATATCTATAAATTTATGTGTATTGAAATTTGACATTTGTACACGTACATATACACATATATAATTATGTTTTTAATTTTATTTTATAATATAATAAACTAAAATACATGTACTTGTCCTACTGGTTGTTACATTGATTTTTTTAGAAACTATTTTATAACTATTGATTGTCTCATTCATTTTGCAAACATGTCCCATGATGTTAGTTTGAAGTGTGTTTTATTTATTTGTGTATAGAACTCTAGTACTGCACAGTTTTTCTTTCTGAAGCAATTATAAATAAGAATGCACCTTGCTTTCACCTGCTGTCGTTTTATGTGACTGAAAGAGGTTAGCTATTAGAGACTCACTGAAGATGTATTGGTAAATGACTCACATCTGAAGGCCCGTTTTATTATTCCTGTATCTAATTGAATATGATAAATTCATTTAAGAGGCTTTGCTTGTATGATGTCCAATGCTGTTAGCACTGCAGCAGAACCCTGTATCATTTATCGTCCATCTTTACACAGAGGAGAGCACAGAGGCTGTTCTGTCGGTTGTGATGCGACCCCTCATGGTCCTTCAGTGATACAGTGATGAGCACTGCTTTGTGTGGCAAATAACAGTTGGACAGGAGATGCCATTTTCTGTACTGCTTACTTTGTCTCAGCCTCGGGAAGATGCTTGTGCTGAGATGATGATTTTATTAATTAGTCTCTTTATACAGTGTTAGCTTTTACTGATATGTTGCCGAGGAGTTCACTTGAGTCTTTAAAGAGACTTTAGAACTCATTTGTCAGGCAGATTGGCTTCCTTTCCTGGGACTCAGAGAGCTCTGACTTGGGTTGTTGTCTGCTGTAGTTCTTAACTGAAAGGAGTATATGTACTCTGAACCTTCTTTGCTGGGACCAGAACACCATGGTTATACTCAGACAGAAGTTACTCATTATCAAGTCTGCCCAACAGTGGGTCCCAATAACACTCAGGCCCCAAAACAAGTGTATGTGTGTTCAAAATATTATGCATATATGTGCATACCAGATTAAATTATAACACAAATAATACCATTTTACTAATTATTAAAACTATAAATAAATATATACATACCAAAAATAATTATGAATCAAGACGCATGGTGTCTGCTAACTCAGCCATACACCTGTCTGTATCAAATAAGCACTCTTCAGTTTCCCACAGTCCTCTCTAATTAACTACGATTTCCCAACCGGCAACGTTGCTGTATTTTGACAAAGCTTGTATCTGAACACTTAAGCTAAATAGCTATTTAATGTTATATTAGATGAATTCTTTACCATTTTGTTGATGTTGAAAGTTTATGTTAAGAGGAAATTAAAATGAGAGACCAGGATGGAGGGAATGTGAGAGAGTGAGAAAGATTGAAAAGCTACATTTCTTATCTGCAATGCTGCATCCAGCATCTCTGATTATCAGTCCTCTGTTTTCTTCATACTATTCCAGTTTCTAAGGAGCATTTCAAAATTGATAGTGACCATTCCCAGTGATTCTATGAGAGTCTAATTAAGCTTTTATCCTAACCTTAAACATATTTCCTTAAGTATATTGTTTTATAGAGTATGCACTAAGGATATCTATAAACCTACAATTTTAATAATGAAGAAGCATTCACTTGAATCTTTGTAAACACTATCTAGCTTCAGGAGTAGGATGTTGCATACTAAAAACACATTTTCCTTTCCAGTTGCCTTCTCTATGTATCTAAGCACCCTCTGAGAAGTATGTTAATTATTCCTTTGGCTTTTGGTAGTTTTAATACACATGTTCTTATCCTTAATTAATATAATATAGAGTTCTTACTCTTTTAAATTTAGATAAAAAGAATATGTTGTTGTAAAGGTTTTCTTTACTCAGGTTATATTTTAAGACATTAATGACTGTGTGTAGATCCGACCTAAGCTATACCTCTATGTAATAATGGCAAACCAACATGTATATTTGAGTCAACTGAGACGATTTTCAACATCATCTGTGTCTGAGTATCAATATGCACCAATGAATCCTTATTTCTCATCACTTATCACATTTGATTTATCACAGCAGCTGTGGTTATCTGCACAAGCCCTGCATAGAATCATGCCAGTCAACCTCCACCATGGAGAGACGATCAACACTGAATATGTTTAGATTATAAACAAGAGGAGAAGGAGGTTAAAGAAGAGGAGGCAGAGTTTGTGAAGTTGAGAGGAGTTGTAAGAGAACTCAGAAAGGGTTGAGAGGGTTGGGGGTAGATATGACCTAAGTACATCAATAAACACATATGCCGTAACCAAAAACAAATTAAAAATGCAAATCCGGCTCATTGTGAGGTTTCTCTATAGGCAGTTTTAACTATGGATAAAGTTTCAGGAACATAGATAGTATCTGTTTTTAAATTTATGAAATGACAAAAAAAATATTGTGAGCATTCTCATCTCTCCAGATTCTGCCAATGTTTTACATTTTAAAAATATGTTGAAAGTATGTGTCCTATTGCATAACTGTGTGGTGGCTTGAATCAGAATATCCCCATAGGCTCATACATTTGAATGCTTGGTCATTAGGAAGTGGCACTAGTTGAGAAGGATTAGGAGGTATTGCCAGGATGGAGTAAGTATGGTCTTGTTGGAGGAAGTGTGTCACTGGGGAAGGGTTTTGAGGTTTCATAAACCATGTTAGGCCCAGTTCTCTATCTCAACCCCCCCCTCCTGTCTGCTGGTAGATTCCGGTGTCAGCTACTACTCCAACATCATGCTTGCTTTTCCTGTCACTGTTTTTTCAACTATGACAATAATGGACCAAGACTCTGAAATTGTAAGCCAGCTTCCAATTAAATGATTAAATGCTTTCCTTTATAAGACTTGCCATTGACATTATGTCTCTTCACAGCAATAGAAAAAGTGAAAAGTGACTAAAATAATGTTCCTTTTTTTTTTAACTTTCTAAATTTGAAATTATAATGGATGGAAGTAGAAAATATTATCTTGAGTGAGGTAACTTAGACCCAAAAGGACATGCATAGTATGTACTCACTAATAAGTGGATATTAGTAGAAAAAAAACCAAAACAACAACAACAACAAAAAAAAAAACAAGCTGAATTGCCATAGTGAGGACTCCTCATTCCCACTTGGGAGGGAGAAGAAAACAATCACAGTGGGGAGGGAGGGAGGAGGGACTTGATTGGGAAAGTGGACTGGTGGTGGAGAGAGGGGAACCTGATCCATCTGGTATTGGGTGAGGGAAAAGGACTAAAGCCCTGAGGGCCAGAACAAAAAATGGAAACAGGCAATCACAGGAGGTAGGAGGCTGGGGGACCCTCTAGAAATGCAACAGAGACCTGGGAGGTGAGAGACTCTCAGAACTCAAAGGGAGGGACCTTAGATGAAACGCTCAACAGTAGAGAAAGGAAACTTATAGAGTCCACCACCAGCAGGAAGACAGGGCATCAAATGAAAGAGAGGGTTTGCCATCCAACAGTCAAAACTCTGGCCCATAATTGTTCCTGTTTGAGTGAACTACAGGGAAGGAAATGGAGAGGAGCCTGAGGAAAAGAAGGTCCAGCAACAGGCCCAAAGTGGGATCCAGCTCAAGGGGAAATCTCAAGGCCTGGCACTATTACTGAAGCTATGGAGCACTCACAAAAAGGGACCTATCATGACCACACTCCAGAAGACCCAACAAGCAGCTGAAAGAGTCAGATGCAGATATTTGTACACAACCAGTGGACAGAAGCTGCTGACAACTGTGGTTGAATTAGGGAAAAGCTGGGAGAAGCTGAGGATGAGAGCAACCCTATAGGAGGACCAGCAGTCTCAATTAACCTGGACCCCCGAGATCTCTCAAACACTGGACCACCAACCAGGCAGCATACACCAGCTGATTTGAGGCCCCCAACACATATGTAGCAGAGGACTGCTGGGTCTGTGTTCAGTCAGAAAAGATACACCTAACCCTCAAGAGACTGGAGGTCCCAGGAAGTTAGAGTTCTGGTCGGGTGGGTGGTGGGTCATAGGGACATCCTCGTGGAGACAGGGAGATGGGGAGGAAGTGTGGAATATGGAACAGTCGGAAGGTGGACAGGATGGGGAATAAAATCTGGAGTGTAATAAATAAATAAATAAATAAATGACAAAAAAATTATAAAAGAATTATATTTCTTTATTTCCTTTTCTTTCCAGCAACTTGCCCATATATATCTTCGTACTCTTTAAAATTCATGGCTCATCTTTTTATTAATTGGTATTGCATGTATATATGCTTATAGATATATATTTTTATGTATAACCTGCTTAGTCTATATGACGTTATTTGTATTTATGCTTTCAGGAATGACTGCTTGGTATTGGACAAGGGATGGGTGTAATTTTTTCTGAGATCACCTCCCCCACTCCCAAATTTTCATAGTCACCTATATATCTTTGTGTATGGTTGAGGCCTTGGGTGCTTTCCCATCTACCTGGTCATACCTATACTGTCATCCTTGTTCAGCTTATGTGTGGGCAGCCATGTTGAGTCTCATAGCACACTACCTGATCCCTTGATCCACAATCTTCCTGCTGCTTTTTTTTACAGTGGTTCCTGAGCCTGAGGGGTGGGAGAATGTTTTGTAGATGTATCTATTGGGTCTGGGGTCCACATCTCTGCATTTGGATTCCTTGTGGCCTTCTGTAGTCACCTCCATTTGTTGCAGAGAAGTCTCCTGATGAGATGTGAAGACTATACTTCTCTGTGGGTATAAGACAAATGTTTAGATTTTTGTTAGGGATTATGTTGGTTTAGTAAAGTAATGGCTGTAGGTTCTCTTCCAGATTACTTATTATTTTAATTTTATGTGAATTCATGCTTTTAGTATGCCTGTGAATTTCATGCGTGCCCAGTGCCTGCAGAGGGTAGACTAGATCACCAAATTCCCAGAAGCTGCAGTTAGAGGTGTTTGTGAGCTAATGACCAAGTGCTGGGAAGCAAATCTGGGTCTTTAGAAAGAGAAGTAAGTCTTCTTAACCATCTCTCCAGATCTAAGGTTTGATATTTTCTTTCTTCTAACAAATGCTTGGCAATGTTTTTTTTTTCCTTACCCATTTGAAGACTTGTTTTAAATAGGTTTTGAGACATTGATAATATCATAGGAAATCAACACTGGCCTTACTACATTAAATGTTCTCATTTGTAATCTATTATTTGGCCCATTTATACTGTTTTAACGTGAAAGAAATTTTACTTTAATGTATATATATGACTTAATTAAGAAAAAACAAGAAATGGTTTCTCATAAAATGACAGACTAATGTGTTATATTTTATCTGACACAAAAACTGAAATATATCCACACCAGTGGGAGATGTTTACCCATTTTCATTTCCAAAGGAAAACAACCACAGAAGCCCACATTGTTTAGTTCTCAGCATGTTCTGCTGAAGTGTCCATCATTTCTTGGCCCAAACAAAAATTTCCGATTATTAATAACGTTTGAACTGAGTCAATGTTGAATAATGGAGTTTATATTCTGTGTTCCAACTATTTATTACAAAAGTGATACAACTGCTATTGGACCTTTGTGCCTTTAAACAGATTTGGATTTAATCTACCAAGTTCTATGCAAAATCCCCTCTTGATTATGCTTGTAATCTCTCCTATTAAAGTAACAAAAAATATTAAATATATTGCTTATGTTTCTCATTCATCTTCTGAATAACTGTATTTTGTTAATTAATTAATTAATTAGTTTACATCATCCCTCTTCCCAATAACCCTTCACTCAAGTCATCCCCCCATTCTTTCTTGCCCTTCTCTTTTGAGAATTACACACCCAATTATATACACATGCGCACACACATGGGGGACATACGAATGCATGCATGAATAGACACATGCACCCACACATGTGCATGCAGCACATCAAGTCACTGCAGGACTAGATACATCCTTTGCCACTGAGGATAGACAAGGCTGTTCACATAGGGAAGCAGGTCCATAGTCAGGCAGTAGGCAATAGGCTCAAGGACAGCCTCTGCTTTAGTGTTGGGGAACCTGTATGAAGACAAAGCTGTTCATCTGCTATGTATATGTAGGGTGCCTAGATCCAACCTGTTCTCCCTCTTTGTCAGTGATTCAATTTCTGGAGTCCCCAAGTGTCCAAGTTAGTTGCCCTCTGTTACACCTTTCTAGAATCTGTGTCCTTTCGTGTCCACCCATCCTCCCAACTCCTTGATCTAATCTCGTGTTTGACTGTGAGTCTTCTGAATTCTTTAATTGGTGTTGGGTGTGAAGCCTCCCAGAGGACAGCTATGCTATATTCTATATGTTATTGCAAGCATAACTGAGTATTAAGAGTGTCAGGGATTGTTGGATTTTGTCAATGCATTTTCAGCATCTAATGAGATGATCATGTGTTTTTTTCTTTCAGTTTGTTTATATGGTAGACTATGTTTTGGATTTTTGTATATGAATCAGTCCCTAATTCCTAGGATGAAACTTCCTTGATCATATTGGATGATGTATTGATGTGGTATTGAAGCTGTATTTTAATATCAATGTTCATAAAAGGAAAGTGGTTGAAATGCTCTTTGTGTGGTTTATATATTAGAGTGAATGTGGTTCATAGAATGAGTTTGACAGTGTTTCTTTTGTTTCTATTTTGTGGAATAGTTTGAAGAGTATTGGCATTAGCTCTTCTTTGAAGTATGGTGGAACTCTGCATCATCTGGCCCAGGTCTTTATTATTATTTTATATTGCTTGGGAATTTTTTAATGACTGCTTTTATTCCTTGGGGTTATAGGACTATTTAGATAGTGCACCTGATCTTGATTTGCCTTAGTTAATGGGTGTTTGTCTAGAAAACCATTCATTTTATTTAGATTTTCCATTTTTTGGCGTATATAGGCTTTCGAAGTAAAACCTAATGATTTTTTAATTTAAAGATGTGCTCATTGTTATGTTTCCCTTTTTATTTTTTATTTTTTTAAAAACAATTGAGTAGTATTTCTCTAGCCTTTTAGTTAGTTTGGGTAAAGGGTTTTCTATCTTGTTGATTTTCTCAAGGAACAAGCTCCTCTGTTAACCTCTTATATATGGGGTTATAGATGTCTATCTTTCTAGCTTAGATAGATTTATATGTAATAGACTATTTTTAAAAAAAACTTCATTTTTATCGTGTACAAGTGAATGACTGCACATGGGCACATGATTGTAGGAGCTCACAAAGGTGTAGGATGCTGGCTCCCTTGAAAGTAGGGATACAGGCAAGTCTGTGCGTTGCTGAAAACCAAGCCTATTTCCTTTTCAAGTACAGTATGCACTTTATCACCTTAGACTTTTCTCCAGTTCTAATATGAGGTATTAAAATTTTGATATATAATATAATACAACACATTCACTTGTTCTTAAACATCCTATATCCCTCTGTGTTCTGTTCAATTTTAGGTCTCCTTTTTCATTAATTGCTACATGAATATAAATATATGCATATATTCCTACATTTTACCTGCTTGATCTGTATAATGTGATTGGATGTTCTTAGGGATGGAACCCAATTGGTGTCCTCCTGCCTGGGATAGACCATTTGTTCCATTCTCAGAATTCTTTACTTGCCAGGTTTTTCGTGGAGGGTTAAACCTATATAATGTAATTTTACTTCCCTGTATCTTCTTGGCTCACATATCTTTCCTTGTTGTTCCTTAACTCCTAAAAAATACTGATATTTTAGTACAATTTTTCTTTATCAGAACATCATATATTGAAACATATATGGCATTTTATGTGGTATATTCTTCATATGTATGCAACTTTCTCCCATGTTTTTGCATGGCTTTACATCTCAATTCTTTTTACAGCTAAATACACCTTGTTTTCTGACACTATCAACATCTATTCATCTCCTTATCAACAGGATGTCATGCTTGCTTACAACTTTCAACCATTATAGATAAAGCCACTACAGACATCGAGGTGCACAGTTTGGGCATGCTGTTTTTGTTTCTGAGAACGGGCAAAGGTACCAGTATGAGAGCTAGACTACACTAAGAGTGTAGGTAATTTCTAGAAAACTCTCTTCCTTAGTAAATGCATCATTTTTGCATTCCTTGACACAAAAATTCTGGTATTTTAATTTCTTGGCATCTCTAGTGTTGTTATACTTTGGCCAATTTAGTAGGTGTATAGGAGGATCTGTGTTTGAATTTGCCTTACCTTAATGTTATGTGAGTTTGCATGCGTCTAGAGCTGGGATAGTTATCTCTCCTGCTCCTGGGAATCAGAAATTTAATCGTCTTTAGGCTGGAAGATTGTACCACTGGGTTTCCAGGTTCTGAGTTTCTTGTGCACACACTGAATTCTAATACCATTCCCTGGCTATCCAGCCTGCAGAGAGCACAGCATAGAACTTTCCAGCCCTAG